>NC_091442.1:53697248-53851810 GCF_964237555.1 Oryctolagus cuniculus | reverse complement strand
TTTGGAAGCTGTTCTCTAAGCTAGAGACGGGAATGCATGTGTCCAGGAAAGTTGTCATACTTGTTGAGTGGAATAATATTTTAAATTAACCATAGTAAATGATGAATATATGTGCTGTTTATTAAATTTAAACATGTTCTCGTGGGTCAAATTTTTTTTTTTGACAGGCAGAGTGGACAGTGAGAGAGAGACAGAAAAAGGTCTTCCTTTTCTGTTGGTTCACCCCCCAGTGGCCGCTGCGGCCTGCGCGCGCGGCCAGCGCACCGTGCTGATCTGAAGCCAGGAGCCAGGCGCTCTCCCGGTCTCCCATGCAGGTGCAAGGGCCCAAGGTCCTGGGCCATCCTCCTCTGCACTCCCGGGCCGCAGCAGAGAGCCGGACTGGAAGAGGAGCAACTGGGACAGAATCTGGCGCCCTGACCGGGACTAGAACCCGGTGTGCCAGCGCCGCAGGTGGAGGATTAGCCTATTGAGCCACAGCGCCGGCAGATCGTGGGTCAAATTTTTAAATTGAGATCCCAGGAAAAGTCTCTCTCTTTTTAAGATTTATTTTATTTTACTTGAAAGAGGTTACACAGAAAGAGAAGGAGAGGCAGAGAGAGAGAGAGAGGTCTTCAGCTGGTTCACTCCCCCAGTTGGCCACAATGGCGGAGCTGCGCCGATCCGAAGCCAGAAGCCAGGAGCTTCTTCTGGGTCTCCCACGCAGGTGCAGGGACCCAAGGACTTGGGCCATCCTCCACTGCTTTCCCAGGCCATAGAGGAGAGCTGGATTGGAAGTGAAGCAGCTCAGACTTGCACCGGCACCCATATAGGATGCCGGCTCTGCAGGCAGCGGCTTTACCCGCTAAGCCACAGCGCCAGCCCCGAAAAGTCTCCTCTGTACACCATAGCTGCCGGTTCTGTTCCATAGAGGCAAGCAGATGATTGGTTTTGACATGACTGCGTAGTATTCTATAGCACCTTTATTTTCACTGACTTTTTCTCTTGTAGTTGATTATGGAAGATTCCCACAAGAGTAACGCTTCAGAGACAGCGCCTCAAGCTGGTTCAGCAGTTCAGGGAGCTCACATTTCTCAACAGGTAGGCAGGGGGCAGCCAGGATATTGAGCTGGTTGGGAATGTGCCTGTCTGTATGCAGACTTATCTGTTAGTTCTAATATTACTAATATTCATAGAAAAAAATCAAGGAAAAAGACTTTAAGTGGATTTGATTGAAATATCAAGACCATTCTGTTTTGTTTTATACAAAGTATAGTTAGAGTTGTTCCAGTATGCACTTCTCAAAACATGAAGAAACAGATTTGACTTTACATGATGCACAATTTTTACATTTTTTTCAGTCTAATTTTGTTGCCACTTCAGACAAAAGTGAAAAAATTATTTGACTTTTGAGCTAACTTGAAACAGACTAAATGATTTTTTTAAATTTTTTTTAATTTATTTTTTATTTTTATTTTTGACAGGCAGAGTGGACAGTGAGAGAGAGAGACAGAGAGAAAGGTCTTCCTTTGCCGTTGGTTCACCCTCCAATGGCCGCCACGGCCGCGCTGATCTGATGGCAGGAGCCAGGTACTTATCCTGGTCTCCCATGCGGGTGCAGGGCCCAAGCACTTGGGCCATCCTCCACTGCACTCCCTGGCCACAGCGGAGAGCTGGCCTGGGAGAGGGGCAACTGGGACAGAATCCGGCGCCTCGACCAGGACTAGAACCCGGTGTACTGGCGCTGCTAGGTGGAGGATTAGCCTAGTGAGCCGCTGCGCCGGCCCAACTAAATGATTTTTTAAAAGATTTATTTATTTGAAAGGCAGAATTAGAGGAGAGACAGAGATATAAATGATCTTTATAAGCAGATTTATCACAATACATAGGAAATTTTTTTGCTGAACTGGGAAATAAGCATGTTAGAGAATTTAAGTAAAATGACAGGTTTGTATATTATAGGATTGACATATTTTATTCTGGACTGTGTATTCCATGCATCTTGACAGACTTCAAGATAAATAGCTGACAGTATTTGCTGGCAGTGGTAAGATTTGAACTTTTAAGCAAAAAATTGGAATTTTAGAAAACTTATATTCATCTTCATGAATTTAGCGCTGACTTTTTAGATACAAAGTTATCTTACCCACTGATGCATGGGTATGAGGCCCATTCAAAGTGCAAGATAGAACAATGCATTTTAATGTTAAAAGAATGTGTAAGGTTTAGACTGTGTGAACCTGCATAGCACATAAACTATAAGAACAATGGCTTGCTGAGTTACGCTGTGTTATCTAACAATATCTACAGTTTTCTGAAAAGGCCACTTACAACACTCTTTACATTTCCAACTGCATTGTGGTAGATGTCTTCATGTATCTCAACCAACGCAATGGAGAGCAGTATATTTAACATAGGATTTGATAAGAGAATTCAGCTATTTTCTGTTAAACCAGACATCAAAGGGATTTGCAGAAATGTTAAAACCTTTTCCCTCACTAATGATTTTGAGAAAGTCTAGTTATGTTAATGGAATGTATAATTTATGCTAACATATAATCAATTTGATTATTTTTAAATGGGCTGTTGAATATTTATAATTGTTTTATTTTGATTTTAGATATGATAGGAGCATCATAAAGGAAAGTTTTTTTGTTTCTCAGTGATTTTCAAGAGTCTAAAAGGGTCTGTGACCAAAAATTGTGAGAAGCAGGGGCCCACAGGGCTGCTCCTTCAGCCCCGACACATCCTCCCTAGTATTTGGCTGTATGGTGAATAACAGCAATATTTTTCTCCAGGTGGTACTGTGAAAATAATGTGGAGTCGTCTTTTGGTTAGCTTTCTGTTAATAGAGCCCTTTACAGAATGTTTCTTTTTTTGAGAATACTCAAAAGCATATTATACTGAGTCAAGAGTTCAACAGTTTGCACGGAAAAAAAAATTGTTCTTCAACAGTTGAGACAAGGGCTGTTCAGAGTCATTGCATCTCAAAGTTAATTTTACTTCTTTTTTTTTTTTTTTTTTGAGAAACAATTAACTTTAAAGAAGCACACAAGAATGATTCTTCTTCTTCTTCTTCTTCTTCTTTAAGATTTATTTTATTTATTAGAGTTAAAGAGAGAGGTAGAGACAGAGAGAGAAGTCTTCCATCTGCTGGTTCACTCCCCAGATGGCCGCAACAGCCAGAGCTGCACCGATCCGAAGCCAGGAGCCAGGAACTTCTTCCAGGTCTCCCATGTGGGTGCAGGGGCCCAAGCACTTGGGCCATCTTCTACTGCTTTCCCAGGCCACAGCAGAGAGCTGGATCTGAAGAGGATCAGCTGGACTGGAACCGGCGCCCATATGGGATGCCAGCACTGCAGGCCTGGGCTTTACCTTTCTGTGCCACAGCACCAGCCTCAAGAATGATACATCTTTTATGAGCAATTAGGCATAACTATAATTTATGATATGTAAGACCTCCATTTAATACATTAAAAGAAAATAAGTCCTTGAGAACCAGTTTTATCATTAATTAAGAAAGCACCTAAGAAAACAAGCAATGGAGTTGGTTACAGAATGGTTTTAATTCAGTTAATTTCTATATTTCAGCTAGTTTTGTTTAGATGTGAATTTTTTTTATTTGACAGACAGTGAGAGAGAGAGACGGAGAGAAAGGTTTTCCTTCTTTTGGTTCACCCCCAAAATGGCCACTATGGCCGGTGCTGCTCCGATTCGGAGCCAGGTGCTTCCTCCTGGTCTCCCATGCGGGTGCAGGGCCCAAGCGCTTTGGCCATAGCAGAGAGCTGGACTGGAAGAGGAGCAGCCGGGACTAGAACCCGGCGCCCAAATGGGATGCCGGTGCCGCAGGCAGAGGATCAACCAAGTAAGTGAGGCACAGCGCCAGCCCCTAGATGTGAATCTTTCCTTTCCTTTTCCTTTTCCTTTTCCTTTTCCTTTTCCTTTTCCTTTTCCCTTTCCTTCTTCTTTCCTTTCCTTCTTCTTTCCTTCTTCTTTCCTTCTTCTTTCCTTCTTCTTTCCTTCTTTTACAGGCAGAGTGGACAGTGAGAGAGAGAGAGAGAAAGGTCTTCCTTTGCTGTTGGTTCAATGGCCGCCACAGCCGGCGCGCTGCTGCCGGCGCACTGTGCTGATCTGATGGCAGGAGCCAGGTACTTCTCCTGGTCTCCCATGGGGTGCAGGGCCCAAGCACTTGGGCCATCCTCCACTGCACTCCCTGGCCACAGCAGAGAGCTGGCCTGGAAGAGGAGCAACCGGGACTAGAACCCGGTGTGCCGGCGCCGCTAGGTAGAGGATTAGCCTATTGAGCCACAGCGCCGGCCTGTGAATATTTTCTAAGTGTCTCCAGAAACATACTTGTGGAGGTAGAATAAGTAAATTCCTAGATGGTAAATCACTTAATGGTGGTTTTAAAAATTACGTTACTGGCTTTATATCCAAATTCTTGTGGCTTAAATACTTTACTAGACTCTAAATTCTGTAGGGAGACAGAGTCTGACACAGTAATTGAGTATAAGCTGACATAGCACCGAAACAAAAGTCTGCAGTTTTTTTAGTTATCGGCAGCTGAACAGATACCAGCTGGTGATATGTGCTGACATATTTACCTGATAGAGCTGGGCAGGACAGAGCGGGAATTGTTGCTGGGGCCAGGGAGACGTCTCCTTGCTATGCAAGTTAATTAGAGAAGTCCTGTCTGTGCTCAGAGACTGATACGTGCTTGATATGGTCAAGGGACAGCAAAGTGGCCCCGGCGTCAGGGGAGGGATGAGTGCAGGCAGAGCCTGGGGTAGGCCTCGTAGGCCACTGAGATCCTTGTGTTTTAATCTGGGAGAGACAAGAACCATTGGAAAAACACGTACACATGCACACACACACATATACGTTTATGATTATATATATACACATATGTATATGTCTTTATTATTACTAAATTATACTTTTTATTTGAAGGGCAGAGTGACGAGAGAGAGAGAAAGGGTAGAGAGAGAGATCTTCCATCTGCTGCTTCACTTCTCAAATGACCAAGACAGCCAGGTCTGGGCCAGGCTGCAGTCAGAAGTCTGGAACTCCATCTGAGTCTTTTATGTGGGTAACAGGGGGCCCAGGCATTTGGGCGATTCTCTGCTGCATTCCCAGGCACATTAGCAGGGAGCAGGATTGGAAGCAGGGATAGGAACCAGTGCCCAGCATGAGATGTGGGCGTCACAAGTGGAAGCTTAACCCGCTGCACCATGTAACGCGAGCCCCACCACTGGGATATTTTAAGTGAAAACATTGTCTGACCAATATTTTCAACAGATCACTCTGACTATTTTCTGGAGTGGAAGCAAGAAAACCAGTTTTTTAGGCGTTGACAGTAATGTACATGAGAGTGGACAGTGGCTTGAACCAGGATGTAGCAGTGGTGGTGATGAGATGAAGTCAGTTTTGGATTTGCTTGTGAGGCCAGTGGTGTCTGTTATTGGATCAGATGTACAATTTAATTAAAAAAATTTTTTTGTATGTAGAGCTTCAGAAAACAGTTGAGTTTAACTCTGCAGTTTTTGGCTTGGGTAACTGTAAGAATGGGTTGCTGTTTCCTGATTTTTCTTGCTTTTCTTTTTGGGGGATGTTGGTAATCAGGAATTTGGCTTTTCGGTGTGTTAAGTGTGGAATACTATCTATTAGTTTCTTCGCTGCTAAACAAATTTCCACAAACTTAGTGGAAAAAGCACAAAATTTATTACCTTTCAGTGACTGTTGGGTCAGGATATCTTAGCTAGGTTCTCTGCATTGGGGTCTCACCGAGCACTCAAGATGTTGGCTAGGGCTGAGGTGTTTTTTTTTTTTTTTTTTTTTTTTAAGATTTATTTATTTATTTGAAAGGCGGAGTTACAGAGAAGAGTTAGAGACAGAGAGAGAGGTCTTCCATCCGCTGGTTCCCTCCCCATATGGCTGCAACGGCCGGAGCCATGCTGATCCGAAGCCAGGAGCCAGGAGCTTTTCCCGGGTCTCCCATGTGGGTGCAGGGGCCCAAGGACTTGGGCCATCTTCTACTGCTTTCCCAGGCCATAGCAGAGAGCTGGATCGGAAGAGGAGCAGCCGGGACTAGAATAGGCGGGGCTGAGTTCTTAACTGTAGAATAGGTTAAAGAAGAATCTACCTTCAAGCTTAGTTTTTTGGCAAAATTCATTTCATGTGACTGTAGGAGTGAAAACGTCAGTTTTTGCTGACTATTAGCTGAAGGCTGCCAGCATTCTGTTTTTTTTTTTTTTTTTTTTTTTTTAATTAAGATTTATTTATTTATTTGAAAGTCAGGCTGCCATTGTGGTATAGCGAGCTGTTAAAGCCACCGCCAGCTTTTGGACCCAAGCATTTGGGCCCTCCTCCGCTGCCTTCCCAGGCACATCATAGGTCAGAAGTACAGCAGCTGAGACGTGAACTGGCGCCCATATGGGACGCAGCAGGTGTCACAGGCAGCAGCTTTACCCACTACAGCATGGCTCTGGCCCTTCCCTCTGCCTTTTGACTCAACTTCCTGCTAATGCATCTGGGAGGCGGGTGACTACTGAAGTACTTGAGTCCCTGCCACCCACGTGGGAGACCCAGATGACATTCTTGGATCCTGGGTTTGGCCAGGAGCAGCCCTGGCTGTTGGCGACCATTTGTGGAGTGAATCAGCAGATGGGAAGATTTTTTTCCTCTTTCAATAAAAATAAGTAGATAAATGTTGAAAAAATAAATAAAAATTTGGAAATGATTTCTGACTTCTACCTAAGATGTGAAAAGCTAGAAAGAGTGTTTTTCTACCCTCAAGTCAGAATAACTTTTATAATCTACAAAATCATAACTTTTCTTGACCTGTGAGGCAGGATATGGACCTGCCTCGTTGGTGGCTGATCACAGAAAGGAGGCAGAGCTGTTATTTAGGGGAAGAGAAGAATTCAGCTGAATTTTTAATGACTTGCTCAAGTCCAGGTGTAGGCAGCCATGAGGTTATACAACCTTTTAGAGCTGCAGGCTGGGGAGAGTTCACATCCTCTTTTTGTTTTTGAAGATTTTATTTATTTGAGAGGTGGAATTGCAGAGAGAGGGAGAGGTCTTTATCTGCTGGTTCACTCCCCAAATGGCCACAACAGCCAGAGGTGGGCCAGTCTGAAGCCAGGAGCCAGGGTATTCCTCTGGGTCTCCCATGTGATTGCCGGGGTCCAAGCACTTGAGCCATCTTCTAGAGCTTTCCCAGGCTATTAGCAGGGAGCTGGATTGAAAGTGGAGCAGCTGGTACAGGAACCGGTGTGCATATGGGATGCTGACGCTGCATGCAAAGACTTAGCCTACTGTGCCACAGCACCAGCTCCAGTTCACACCGTCTTAGAGAGTCCTTTGCAAGGTCTCCATCAGTTGCTCATGAGAAGGATTGAGGGAGGAGAGACCAGAGAGAAACCTGGCCAGGTGGTACGGGGGGAGGGGGATGGGGGACCTTTAAGCAGCTGGGGAAAGAGAATAAATCCTGTCTGGGAGAAATAAATGAAAAAACTGACAACCCTGAGGAAAGGTCAGGAAACCATCCTCTACTGGGAGAAAGTTCCACTCTGCAACGCAAGGGCGCAGGTTCTAACTGAGGCTGAGACAGGGCCCCGACAACTGAGGACGTCTCAGCAGCGATCTGCTACCCCTGAGGAAAGGACAGACGATGCACGGAGATGCATGAGCCCTGAGAACAACCCTCTGACAAGCAGCCCTACCCTAAGCAAGTCCCATAGGAGAACCTGAAGCTGGCAGTACCCTTAAGGTAATCATAACAAGGAAACCCAGGCCCAGCTCAGTGCTTACAGAAATTTGACTCAGTCCCTCCCTCCAGCACACATGACACTATATGGCCTGGCAGAAGAGGTGTACCTGTTTCTAGGCAAAAATAATATCCAGGCAGAAATATTTTCAGTCTTTACTATCTTATAAATGATGTCCAACATTCAGGCAAAAATTATGAATATAAACCCCAAAAAGCAAGTCACTGTCAGGTATCAAAAAAAGAAAACCAGAATCAGACTCAGGATGAGCAGCTGTTACACTGTCAGATCATGAATTAAATGAACAATGAAAAATACAGTAAAGGCTCTAGTTGGAAAAGTAGATAATGTGCGTGAACAGAGGGGGAATTTCAGCAGGGTTGTGGGACCTGTATGAGGGTCAGAGGAAAGGCTACCAAAAAATGGTGACAAACGGTGAAGGGGTGTTTGGACTTATTAGTAGGCTTAATGTGGCTGAGGAAAGGATCACTGAACCTCAGATTGATCTACAGCAATTGCCCGGATGGAAAAGGGGGAAAAAGAGCAGGGAGAGAAGCAGGGCAGGGCACCCAAGGACTAGGAAGGTGCTCATGTAACACAGGCATACTTGGTCACTTGATGACATTACTCGGGGTGAGTACAGTCGGACCTGAGGTCAGGAGAACCAGGGCTTTCTAACCTTTTGGTGTTTGGGAGATTGAAAAGGGGTTGTCACTGAGTAGAAGGAAAGCCAAGAGAAACTGGGGTCTTAGAAATAAAGAATGAGGGCTGCCATTGTGGCCGAGTGGGTTAAGCCTCCACCTGCAGCCGGGAATCTCTGTGGGATACAACACAGGGAGTGGGGGGCTGAGGGGGGTGCAAAAACAGGCTTTGGAGGTGAGAAGGCCAAAATCAGAGACCTGGGTGTGGAAGGATATTGGGTGTTGTATATGGAATTCACAAGTTATGCCACGAGTATATATATGGAGAGAATAGAATGATCCTGGTGCTAAAATCTCTCTCTTCCTCTCTCCTTCTCCCTACCCCTCTCCCTCTCCCTCTCTAAAGATTTATTTATTTGAAAGGCAGAGTGACACAAAGAATGGGAGAAGCAGACACACACACACAAACACACACACACAGAGATTTTTTGCTGGTTCACTCCCCAAATGGCCCCAACAGCTGGGTTTAGGCTATTCTGAAGCCAGAAGCCAGGAACTCCATCCTGGTCTCCCACATAGGTGGCAAGGCCTCAAGTACTTGGGCCATCTTCCTCTGTTTTTCCCAGGTATATTAGCAGGAATATATATTGGAAATAGAGTTGTTAGGACTTGAACTGGCACTCTGATACGGGACGTTGGCATCACAACAGTGACGTAACTCACTGTGCCACACTGCTGGTACCCTGGTTCTAAAATCTTAAAGAAACAAGTGGGAACAGGGATTTAGCCTAGCAGTTAAGGCGCCTGCGTGCCATGTTGGAGTGCTTGACTTTGACTTTCTGCCATTGCAGAACCTGAGAGGCAGTGGTGATGGCTCCAGTAATTGGACTCCTGCCACCTGCCATGGTAGACTTAGATTATATTTCTGGCTGTGGCCTCAGCCCAGTTTTAGCCATTGCAGCATTTGATGCGGGGAAGTTGGACCATCAGATGGGAGCATGCTCTTTCTCCCCGCCTGCTCTCATCTTCTCTCTAAATTGTGTGTGTATGTGTGTGTGTGTGTATGTGTGTGTGTGAGAGAGAGAGAGATTGGGAGAGCGAGCACATGTGTGCTGGTGGGTGGTGTTTGGCCTATCGGTTCAGATGCCTGTATCTCATCTTGGCATGCCTGGGTTCGATACCTGGCCCTTTGGCTCACTCTAGCTTCCTGCTAATGCAGACCCTGGTGGGTAGTGGTGATGATCCAAGTAACTGGGTGCCTGCTACCCGCAAGGGAGTCTTGAATTGAGTTTACATTTTCCAGTGTTGGCCTAGCTCTGCCCATTGTGGGCATTTGAGGAGTAAACCAGCAGGTGGGAGTTCTCTCTCCCTCTATCTTTTTCTCTGCCTCTCAAATAGGTAAGTATTTTTAAAAAGGATTTATTTATTTATTGGAAAGAGACAGACAGACACAGAGATCGATCTTGTATCTGCTGGTTCACTCCTCAGATGACAGCAACAGCTGAGGCTAGGTCAGGCTGAAGCCAAGAGCCAGGAGCTTTATCTGTGTCTCTCCCATGGGTGGCAGGAACTCAGGTACTTACTAGGTGCATTAGCAAGGAGCTGGATCAGAAGTAGAGGAACCAGGATTCGAACTGGCACTCCCATAGGAGATGCGGGTGCCCCAGAGCAGTGGCTTAATTTACTGTGTCACAATGCTTGTCCCAATAAATAAACACTTTTTAAAAAGAAAAATAAGAGGCCGGCGCCGCGGCTCAATAGGCTAATCCTCCGCCTAGCGGCGCCGGCACACCGGGTTCTAGTCCCGGTCGGGGCGCCGGATTCTGTCCCGGTTGCCCCTCTTCCAGGCCAGCCCTCTGCTGTGGCCAGGGAGTGCAGTGGAGGATGGCCCAGGTGCTTGGGCCCTGCACCCCATGGGAGACCAGGAAAAGCACCTGGCTCCTGGCTCCTGCCATCGGATCAGCGCGGTGCGCCGGCCGCAGCGCGCCAGCCGCGGCGGCCATTGGAGGGTGAACCAACGGCAAAGGAAGACCTTTCTCTCTGTCTCTCTCTCTCACTGTCCACTCTGCCTATCAAAAAAAAAAAAAAATAAGAGAATGTGACTGCCTCAAGGACAGTCTGTCGCTGTGGAGTCTGGAAGCTGGATGTTTGGCAGGAGGATGTTGAAGAGATGGTGCTGCTCAAAGGAGAGCCCAGTGTTACCTCCACAGGAAGAGGAGGGCCTCAGCGCTCGGTGAATTCCATTTACTGATAGGCTGTGTGTAGGTCCAGAGGCAGCCTTGCTTAGTGCAAAGGACAGTTATAGTCAGAAGACCCGGCTTGAATCCTGGCTTAGTCATGTAGTGACTGTGGAACATGGACTGCCGTCTAGCTTCCTTAGGCTTGGTGTTCATCCCCTGAATCGGAAATTCAGTCCCTGTCTCCTACGTGGGTGATAGGGATTCAATTACTTGAGCCGTCATCACTGCCTTCTAGGATTTGCACTGATGAGAAGCTGTGATCAAGAGCAGGGAATCTTACCCAAGAACTCTGGTATGGGACATGGGTGTCTTTTTTTTTTTTTTTAAAGGCAGTGGGATTTTCTTTTTTTTTCTTTTTTTCTTTTTTTTTAAGATTTATTTATTATTTATTTGGAAGAGTTACATACAGAGAGAAGGAGAGACAGAGAGAGAGAGAGAGGTCTTCCATCTGCTGGTTCACTCCCCAAATGGCTGCAATAGCTGAAACTGAGCCGATTCAAAGCCTGGAGCTAGGAGCTTCTTCTGGGTCAGTCTCCCACGTGGGTGCAGAGGCCCAAGGACTTGGGCCATCCTCTACTGGATCAGAAGTGGAGCAGCTGGGACTCCAGCTGGAACTCCATCCCACATGGGATGCCTGCACTGCAGGCTTGGGGCACTGCACCCACTAACCCACTGCACCGCACCACCAGCTCCTACTCTTCATATTTATTTGTTATTGTTCTGTCTCAGGTTTTGGCCTGATGATTTAGAACCTAGAACTTTCAGAATATAAGTGAGGCCGAGGACAGAGAAGTACCAAGCTGTACAAAAGGGTCTGAGATGTTACCTTGGTTGTAAGCTAATCAGCTAGTTTGCCTCATGGATGCTGGCAGAAGACATGAGAGTTCAGGGTTAGAGAAGGGAGACTTTATCACTCACGGCACTGCAGACACGTGAGCTTCACATTTGCCCCAGGTACATTGCCCTCTGAGTCCACTGGGGGATGCAGAGTTTCTCAGGTCACCTGCAGTGGGTTTGCGACATTGCTAAGGCACACCAAGCTTGGGAAACTCCAAACTTTCTTCCATTCTCTCTCTCTCTCTCTCTCTTTCTTCCATTCTCTCTCTCTCTCTCTCTCTCTTTTTTTTTTTTTTTTTTTAAGATTTATGTATTTATTTGAAAGGCAGAGTTACAGGGAGAGAGGGAGAAACAGACAGAGGGAGAGATCTTCCATCTGCTTGTTCATTCCCCAGATTTGCCCTGCAATTGCTGGATTTGGGCCAGGCCACAGTCAGGAGCCTGGAACTCCATCCTGGTCTCACGTAGGTGGCAGGGGCCCTACCTAGTATGTGGGCCATCTTCTGCTGTCCCAGGTGCATTAGAAGGAAGCTAGATCAGAAGTGGAGCAGCCAGGACTCAAACCAGCACTAAGGTGTTACAGGTGATGGCTTAGCCCTCTGTGCCACAGTGTTGGCCCCAAGAAAATGCCAGACTCTTAAAAGAGAGCTGCTGGCAAACTTGTCTAACCTTTGCCCTGGAGGCAGACATTTATCTTTATTATTCTGCACAGCAAACAGATCTACCCCTCGCTCTGAAGGGAGATGCCTTTTTTCTCAAGGCTTGTTCGCTGTACAGACATCCTTGAAAAGATAGTCCTGGACAAGGCAGTCAGTGCCTTTGCGCAGAAGATGCGGAAAAACCCAGGAATCCCGCGGAGAATTGTTTCCCCCGACCAGAAGGGTGTGACAGTTGATCTCTCTCTTTATCTAGCCACCTCCTTATTTCTGTCTTTACAGCCTTTTTTCAGATGACACAAAACTAGATGATTTTCTTTTGCTTTTGTCCCATGTATCTTTTTTTTTCTTTTCCACAATCCCCATATACTTACTCTCTCTTTGTGTGTATGTGTAGAGTTTTGCTTTTTGTTTGTTTTGAAGATTACTTTATTTTTTATTTGAAAGACTAAATTACAGAGAGGTAGAGGGAAAGACAGAGAGACATCTTCCATCTGCTGGTGCATTCCCCAAATGGCTGCAAGGGCCAGAGCTGGGCCAGACTGAAGCCAGGAGCCAGGAGCTTCTTCCAAGTCTTTCACATGGGTGCAGGGGCCCAAGTACCCAGGCCATCATCTGCTCCTTTCCCAGGCACATTGGCAGGGAGCTGGATTGGGAGTAGAGCGGTTGGGAGTCGAACTGGCACCCATATGGGGGTGCAGCTTTACCCACTATATGGTAGTGCCGGCCTCAAGTTTTCCTTTTTTTTTTTTTTTTTTTTTTTTAATTATTTTTGACAGGCAGAGTGGACAGTGAGAGAGAGACAGAGAGAAAGGTCTTCCTTTGCCGTTGGTTCACCCTCCAATGGCCGCCGCTGCAGCCGGCGCACCGCGCTGATCCGATGGCAGGAGCCAGGATCCAGGTGCTTTTCCTGGTTTCCCATGGGGTGCAGGGCCCAAGCACCTGGGCCATCCTCCACTGCACTCCCTGGCCATAGCAGAGAGCTGGCCTGGAAGAGGGGCAACCGGGACAGAATCCGGCGCCCCAACCGGGACTAGAACCCGGTGTGCCGGCGCCGCAAGGTGGAGGATTAGCCTATTGAGCCACGGCACCGGCCTAAGTTTTCCTTTTTAAAGAATAATTTTATTTGAAAGTAATGGAGATAGAGATTTTCCATTCCACTCCTCAAATACCTACAAGCTGTTCCAGGTTGAAACCAGAGCCCAAACCTCATGCCAGAGCTCCTGTGCAGATGACAGGAACACAAATACTTGAGTGTCAACTGCTGCCTCCCAGGGTATATGTTAGCAGGAAGCAGGAATCAGAATTGGAGCTTGGAGTTGAACCCAGGCACTTGACAGCTGTGTTAAGCACCTGCTCCTAAAATCGTGCTTTTAAGTCAAAAAAATTTTTAAAGATTTATTTATTTATTTGAAAGAGTTACACAGAGAGAGAAGGAGAGGGAGAGAGAGAGTTCTTCCATCTGCTGGTTCACTCCCTAATTGGCCACAATGGGCGGACCTGCACCAGTCTGAAGCCAGGAGCCAAGAGCTTCTTCCGGGTCTCCCATGTGGGTGCAGGGGCCTAAGCACTGGGGCCATTTTCCACTGCTTTCCCAGGCCATAGCAGAGAACTGGATCGGAAGTGGAACAGCCAGGTCTGGAACTGGAGCCCATATGGAATGCTGATGCTTCAGGCCAGGGCATTAACCCGCTGCACCACAGCCCAGCCCCTTTTTAAGTCAAATTTTTAAGAACAAAATAATGCCAGATAGTAAATAACAATCACAGAGAGGTTCTCCCAGTAATTGCCTTTATTTGCACTTCACTGGGAATACGATGTTCAATAGTAAACTGTGTACTGGCTGCTCAAGGAGGTGGAGGCAAGGGGGCGTATTTGAAGGCAGAAAGCAACTTATGTATTCAATTATTATTATTGTTGCTCAGAGGAAAGCTTTATTAATATGTGTCACGGAGCAATTTGCATAAGCCACTTGGATACAGAGTAGCTTGGGGGACCAAGGCAGCAGTTGGCACCTGTTCTTTGATAGAGGCGCCTTTGGCAAGTGTTCTGTCCAGAGCATCTTGTCTGAGTTGTTGCTTTCCTACAGAATGTTAATGATAAATTGTTACAGAACCTTGGGTTTATGTGCCAGGCATACAAAGCATGAGGTGAGTGTAGAATGAGCAGAAATCTTTTTGGGCCTTTAGAAAGTAGTTGAGACAGTATTTACCTTAGGCATCTGCCTTCCCACTTCATAACCTCCTGGCTCCAGTTTTGGCTGCATTTGACAAGGACAGTTTCATATTGGCATCAGCTTTCACAAAACAAAATATTTGAAATATTTTCATCTAGTTCTTTGTAATTGGTGCTGGAGAGACTAATTGGCTGTCTGTGACCTTGGTTTCATGGATGCTGACAGAAGTCATGAGCGTTCAGAGTCTTTGTTCTCCAAAGCCTGTTCACGGGTGATTACAGAGTGGCTTAGCACATGCAATGTGAATCTAGCATAGAACCTAGCACATATGTAACATTTGTTGAGACTTTTAATCTGTTTAATCTCAAACTTTTATTCTTGATGGTCAGAAGATTGCCTGGATTTGCTTATCTGACACCACCACTATCCTTTCCAGTGTTTTGAAAAAGTATTTATTTGAGATACAAAGAGTGAGCAAGTTCCTGTCTGCTGGTTCACTCCTCAAATGCCCACAACAGCTGGGGCTGAGCCATGCTAAAGCCAGGAGCTGGGAGCTCAGTGCAGGTTTCCCACAGGTGTTAGAGCTATAGATTGAACATTGAAGTTCAGTGTGGTACATGGGGGTCTTTTTTTTTTTTTTTTTTTAATATTTATTTATTTGAGAAGCAGAGTTACAGGCAGAGAGAGGAAGAGACAGAGCTAGGGGTCTTCCATTCACTGGTTCACTCCTAAGATGGCCACAACAGCCAGGGCTGGACCCAGGCTGAAGCTAGGAGGCAGGAGCTTCTTCCAGGTCTCTCATGTGGGTGCAGGGGCCCATGCACTTGGGCCATTTTCCACTGCTTTCCCAAGTGCATTTGCAGGGAGTTGGATAGGAAGTAGAGCATATGGGACTCGAACCAGTGCCTATACGGGATGCCGGTTCCTCAGATAAGGGCTTAACCTGTTATGCCACAGTGCTGGCCCTGGGACATGGGGGTCTTAACTTGTATCATAATGACTAGGCCAAATGTCTATTCATTCCCCTTACAATTCTTTAGTGTATGGTTTCTTAAAACATGATACTTTAACATTACTGGTGGTTTTACAGATCCCTTTAAGTGGTACATGGATGAATAATTAAATTTATTTGGAGCTTATTTATTTATTTGGAAGTCAGAATGGCAGAGCGATCGATGGGAGGAATCTTCCATTAGTTGTTTCAATCTCCAGATGCCCCACAAACAGGTAGGGCTGGGCTGGGCCAAAGCTGGGAGCCAGGAACTGCATCTGGCAGGGACCCAGGTACTTGAGCCATCATCTGCTGCTTCCCAGGGTGCACATTGTCAGGAAGTTAGATTGTAAGTAGAGGTGAGAATTGGTCCCAGACACGCTGATATGGGATATAAGCATCCCAAGTGGGAACTTAATCGGCTGTGCTATAGTGCCCGCCCCAGAATGTTTTAATTTTCATGTCCTGAATTCAGAGTCATCAGGTTTCTCATTTGAAAGTTAGAGCCTTGACTAGAAGCAAGGTGGGTTGTCAGCAAAGAGAATGGACTTAACCAAACTTGGAACAGAAAACATTTCTCCCTGGCCTTGTGGGCCCAAGGAAGCTAAGAATGCGTCATTCATATCCCACTCTTCACTGTTGTTTGGCTGGTGAAATGTCCTGAAGCAAGAAAGCCTAGAATTTAAGTACTTGAAGTTAGAAAAATGGAAGAAGAAATTGTAGGAATTCACTGATACATAGTGTCCAAAATCAGGAGCTAGTTCATTCACTAAACAATGATTTATTTAGTGTCCTATATGCCACTTGGATTAAGAACCTAGCAATACCATTATGGAGCAAAAAAAGACAAGTTCCTGTCCCTTGTACCTCCTGCTGTTAAGAAGGGGAAACAAAACACGGGCCTGACACTCACTTGGATACAAAACCGTGACCCTGAGAAATGCTGCAAAGATAAGGAGAAACCATCATAGAGAATTTGTCCTTTTCAAGAATAGGGTGGCTTCCCTGAGGAAGTGATCTAAAGGATGAGTAAGTGTTAACTTTGCAGAAAGAAAGGGAAGACACATTTCTGGGCATGTGAGGGAAGTGTCCTGTGCCAAGGACCTGTGGTGGAGGGGAGCGTGGGGAGTAGAAGGGATTGTCAGTCTCCACGGTGGGCAGAGCTTAGAGAATGAGGTGTGATGCCACACGGCAGAGGTAGGTAGGAGCCATTCTGTGAGGGCTTTGGAGATGGAAAGGAGTTTGTTGGTTTTTACATTGTTACATGTTGTTTGTTTTCAAATCAAAAGTATAAAATTGCAATATGTAAAACTAGTTTTTATTTATCATAGTGAGATAATGTTTTATTTTTGTTTGCTTTTTTTTAAAGATTTATTTATTTATTTTAAAGAGTTACAGAGAGAGAGAGAGAGAAAGGTCCTCACTCCCCAATTGGCCGCAACGCCAATTGTGTTTTTGTTTGCTTTTTAACAGTTTATTTTATTTATTTGAAAAGCAGAGTTACAGAGAGAGGGAGAGACAGAGACAATGTATTATTTTTAAGTACACTTGAGTATTTAAAAGGAGTTACTTTTTTTTTAACTTTTATTGAATAAATATAAATTTCCAAAGTACAGCTTTTGGATTACAGTGGCTCCCCCCCCCCCATAACTTCCCTCCCACCTGCAACCTTCGCATCGCCTGCTCCCTCTCCCATCCCATCCACATCAACATTCATTTTCAATTATCTTTATATACAGAAGATCAATTTAGTATATATTAAAGATTTCAACAGTTTGCACCCACACAGAAACACAAAGTGTAAAGTACTGTTTGAAGACTAGTTGTACCATTAATTCACATAGTACAACTCATTAAGGACAGAGATCCTACATGGGGAGTAAGTGAACAGTGACTCCTGTTGTTGATTTAACAATTGACACTCTTGTTTATGGTGTCAGTAATCACCCGAGGCTCTTGTCATGAGTTGCCAAGGCTTCCGCCTTTTGAGTTCGCCAACTCTGATCTTAGTTAGACAAGGTCATAGTCAAAGGGGAAGTTCTCTCCTCCCTTCAGAGAAAGGCACCTCCTTCTTTGATGGCCCGTTCTTTCCACTGGGTTCTTACAGAGATCTTTCATTTAGGTTTTTTGTTTTTTGTTTTTTGTTTTTTGTTTTTTTTTGCCAGAGTGTCTCGGCTTTCCATGCCTGAAATACTCTCATGGGCTCTTCAGCCAGATCTGAATGCCTTAAGAGTGCTGTTTAGGACATCTTATATTCAGTGAGTATGCTATGTATCCTGCTTCCCATGTTGGATCGTTCTCTTAAAAGGAGTTACTTTAAAAGAAAAATGGATGAGTGTATTGAAGCTACATGGGTTTGTCATTCTCCTTAAAGAATGTTATAGAGTATATCTTTTTTTTTTAATTAAATTTTTTTTTTTTTTTTTTTTTTGACAGGCAGAGTTAGACAGTGAGAGAGAGAGAAAGGTCTTTCTTTTTCCGTTGGTTCACCCCCCAAGTGGCTGCTATGGCCAGCACGTTGAGACCAGTGCGCTGTGCTGATCTGAAGCCAGGAGCCAGGTGCCTCCTCCTGGTCTCCCATGCAGGTGCAGAGCCTAAGGACCTGGGGCATCCTCCACTGCCTTCCCGGGGGCCACAGCAGAGAGCTGGACTAGAAGAGGAGCAACCGGGACAGAATCCGGTGCCCTGACCGGGACTAGAATGTGCTGTGCTGATCCGAAGCCAGAGGCAGGTGCTTCTGCCTGGTCTCCCATGTGGGTGCAGAGCCCGAGGACCTGGGCCATCCTCCACTTCACTCCCTGGTCACAGCAGAGAGCTGGCCTGGAAGAGGGGCAACCGGGACAGAATCCGGCACCCCGACCGGGACTAGAACCCGGTGTGCCGGCGCCGCAGGCAGAGGATTAGCCTAGTGAGCCACGGCTCTGACCCAGTAGAGTAAATCTTTAATCAGTTGTAAGTATTCACACTGTGACTTCTGACTGAGGAGCATCTCAATCTTTTGAAGCCTAAGAAGAGTGACATTTAGGGCAGGTACAGCATCAACTTAAGTATGGAAAAACAATTTTTTAAAAAATATCACAAAACTAAAGTTAATCTTCAAATACTGCACTTGAAAGATGTGAAGACCTTGTTCACTTTGGTTTTCATTTGTTGTTTGATTTTTTTTTTTTTTTTTTTTTTTTTTTGGACAGGCAGAGTGGATAGTGAGAGAGAGAGAGAGAGAGAAAGTTCTTCCTTTTTGCCGTTGGTTCACCCTCCAATAGCTGCCGCGGCCAGTGCATCGCGCTGATCCGAAGCCAGGAGCCAGGTGCTTCTCCTGGTCTCCCATGGGGATGCAGGGCCCAAGCACTTGGGCCATCCTCCACTGCACTCCCTGGCCACAGCAGAAAGCTGGACAGGAAGAGGGGCAACCAGGACAGAATCTGGTGCCCAGACCGGGACTAGAACCTGGTGTGCCGGCGCCGCAAGGCGGAGGATTAGCCTAGTGAGCTGCGGCGCCGGCCTGTTGTTTTGATTTAATAGCTCCAATCCATTAAACATTGAGCCAGGGGTATGCATTGTGGTGCAGCAGGCTAGGCCACCACATGGGACACCCACACAGCCCATATTGGAGCACGAGTGAGAGAGTCCCAGTGACTGTTCCAATTCAGCTCCCTCTAAGGCACCTGGGAAGCAGTGGATGATAGCTCAAGGACTTCAATCAGCTTTCTGTGTTGTAAATGGTGTTTTCACCTGCTGCACGTCTGTGCCCCAGGGTGGTAATTTTCAGATGTATTAAGTCATTCTGAGGATGAACCGTCATGGTTCCCATCACTCAGTTTCAGCAGTTAAGTCGTGACTTCTTGCCTTCCCCACCCCAAAACTGGTTTATTTTGTTGTAAATGCTAGATGTCATAATTTCAGCCTTCAGTGTTTCAGTATGTATCTATAAAATAGGACTCTGGGCGGGCACTGGGCCTGGCAGTTAAGATGCCTGTGTCCCACATCAGAGTATTTTGGTTCTGTTCCTGGCTCCAGCTTCCTACTAGCGCAGATCCTGGGAGCCAGCAGTGTTGACTCAGATAGTTGGGTCCCTGTGTCCCTGTCATCCATGTGGGAGACTTGGATTGAATTCCCGGCTCCTGGGGCTGGGCCAGGCTGGAGCCAGGAGCCTGGGGCTCCATCCAGGTCTCCCATGTGAGTGGCAGGGATCCATGTACTTGACCTACTGCCGCCCAAGTCTTGGGTACAGAATCAAGACTTAGACCTAGGCACTCCAGTATGGGGTGTAGTGCAGTGCCCCAGTGTGTTAGCTACTACACCCAATGCTGCCCTCCCTGCATTTTGAAACAGTTTGTTGAACAAGGATCTAAATAAGAAATGTGTATGTAGGCTCCTTCACACACTCCCCACATCTACCTTTGCTTTTAACTTATTACTCAATTGTTAATCACTGTAGCTGTGAAAAAGATAGGCTCTTTCTACAGAGGGGGAAACTAAGGTCCCTAAGGGCTAAGTAATTTGCTTAATATCACAAAGCCCAGTGAGTGCTGTTAACTGAAAATTAGCCCAAGCCCCACCTCCAAACTTGTGTGCTTTTTTTTTTTTTAGAGACTTATTTATTTATTTATTTGAAAGTGAGAGAATGGGAGAGACACTTCCATGCTTTGGTTCACTCGTTAAATGGCCACAATGCCCAGGGCCATGCCAGGCCAAAGCCAGGAGCCAGGAGCTTCTTCCAGGTCTCCCACATGAGTGCAGGGACACAAGGACCTGGGCCGTCCTCTGCTGCTTTCTCAGGCACATTAGCAGGGAGATGGATCAGAAGTGGAGCAGCCAGGACTTAATGTCACACATATACAGTGTCAGCATCACAGTTGATGGCTTAATCTTGTGTGCTACTGTGCTGGCCCCAGCTGTGCGCCTGTTTGGAGTTTGAAGATTTGGATTCAAAGCCTACGTGTTGGCTTCTTTCTCAGTTCAAATCCTCCACATGGATGGCAGGGACCCAACCATCCAAGCCATCATGGCTACCTCCCAGGCTGCATTCCAGCCAAAAGCTAGAGTTGGGAGATGAGCAGAGACTTGAACCCAGGCACTTCTGCATGGGATGCACACACCCACCTTGTGTCTTAGCTACAATGCCACATGCTTCTTAGGAGTTGTAAGTTCCTGCTATTCTTATTCTACGATTTCTGTGGCCCCGTGTTGAGGCACTATCCAAGAGAAACAGAGCTGGGCAGCAAGACTCATTTTGTTCAGACCACTGCAGTAGAAGAGACACACCAGCATAGAGTGAGCACAATTCTGTTGGAATAAAAGGTGGGAAGAGAGAGAGAGAGAGTGTGTGTGTGTGTGTGTGTGTGTGTGAATAAGTACTGAGGTTTGCTAAAGCAGAGTCCCCAAGACCCTAGAGCGGGAGGCTGATCAGTGTGTTTGCTGTCTGTATTTTTTTTTTTTTTTTTTTTTTTTTGACAGGCAGAGTGGACAGTGAGAGAGAGAGACAGAGAGAAAGGTCTTCCTTTGCCGTTGGTTCACCCTCCAATGGCCGGCGCGGCCGGCGCGCTGCGGCCGGCGCACCGCGCTGATCCTATGGCAGGAGCCAGGAGCCAGGTGTTTCTCCTGGTCTCCCATGGGGTGCAGGGCCCAAGCACCTGGGCCATCCTCCACTGCACTCCCAGGCCACAGCAGAGAGCTGGCCTGGAAGAGGGGCAACCGGGACAGAATCCGGCGCCCCAACCAGGACTAGAACCCGGTGTGCCGGCGCCGCTAGGCGGAGGATTAGCCTAGTGAGCCGCGGCGCCGGCCGTGCTGTCTGTATTTGCTGATTGGGACACCAACATCAGGCTGGATCAGAAGTGGTCCCCAGAGATCGGGAGGTAGAGACCCTGGCCTTGATGATTGCGTTTCAAAGGGTCCCAGGTCCTTGTGAAAGACATTTTTGGGTTATAAAAGATGCACATCTCAAGGGGCAAAGAAAGGAATTACAGCCGTGAGCTTTTGGAAGTAAGCAAGCTAAGGAAAGCCAGGACAGGGGGCTGTAGTCAGATTTTGGCTGGAGCAAACAGTAAATTCTTTGGGTTGAATTGATCTTAGGCATTTTCAGAGGGCAGGTGTCATTCCAGGGACATGTTCCTGAGTTCATGGAAGTCCAGAGTTTGGTCAGGTTGCTTAGACTGGGCCGGTGGGGAGGGAGGATGCAGGATAGAGTCATTGGTGTGGAGAGTTTACAGTTTCATGTACACAGTGTCATTACTCTGCGCATTTAGGGAGGTGATAAGGCTGGAATTTAATCCCGTCTTGGGAAGGGGAAAAGAATCTTCACATGAAAGGGAATAAAGCAGTGTTCTCCAGGTCTGATACCGAGAAAGCAAAGGGGAAAATCAGGAAGAGGACTTTCAGGGCCTACAAAGTCCAAGAGAGACGGCATGAACCAGAGTCATCAAGAGGGAGGTGAGGGGCAGCTCTGAGGCACAGTGGGTTAGGCTGCAGGCTTGTGGCGCTGGCCTCCCACATTAGAGCACCAGTCTGAGTCCTGAGTCCTGCTGCTCTGCTTCCTGTCTAGCTCTCTGCCAATGACTGGGAAGGCAGAAGGTAACAGCCCAAGTACTTTGAGCCCCTGGGGAGACCCAGATGGAGTTCTTGGCTCTTAGCTTCAGGTTGGCTGAACTCTGGCAGTAGTGGCCATTTGGGGAGTGAACCAGAGGTTGGAAGTGCTCTGTGTTCTGTTTTTCTCACTCTGCCTTTCAAATAAAGTAACAACAAAAAGGTGAAATCTCTGTTAATTGAAAATGCTTGGGCCGGCGCCATGGCTCACTAGGCTAATCCTCCGCCTTGTGGCGCCAGCACACCGGGTTCTAGTCCCGGTTGGGGCACCGGATTCTGTCCAGGTTGCCCTTCTTCCAGTCCAGCTCTCAGCTGTGGCCCGGGAGTGCAGTGGAGAATGGCCCAAGTGCTTGGGCCCTGCACCCCATGGGAGACCAGGAGAAGCACCTGGCTCCTCCCTTCGGATCAGCGCGGTGTGTTGGCTGCAGTGCGCCAGCCACAGTGGCTATTGGGGGGTGAACCAATGGTAAAGGAAGACCTTTCTCTCTGTTTCTCTCACTGTCCACTCTGCCTCTCAAGAAAGAAAGAAAAATAAAAAGAAAATGCTTGAGAAAGCTTCAGGGAAGAAGTAGGTGTACCCTGAGATGAGCCTTGCAGGAAGATGGCTGGTGTTTCTTAGATCGGCATTTGATCATGGTATTTCCATGAACCCCCTTCTGATTGTCACAGGAATAAATGATCATTTCTTCATGCAGTTAGTTACTTGAAGTATTTTTCTATCAAATTACTGCCCAAAGTTGGTATTTCTCTCACTTTTTGACTCTTAATGTCTTAAGGGGTGCTTTTCAAACCAAATCTCTTCAGAATAACGTGTTCTAAAGTGCCACCAGGTTTTTGTACAATTTTTGCCTGAAATACCTTCCAGTCCCTCCCCACCTGTATCCGCACCCTTAGGAAACTGTTTACCCTCAATACCCAGCTGAAGTCACACCCTTTCTTTGCTCCTGCAGTGCTGTATTTTCTACTTTTCCTCTATTACAGTTCTGCTTCTGTTTGTTAGAATCAGTTTGTACACTCAACTCCTTAATTCAGTCTCTGGTCCATAGAAGGTACCTAATGTTTGGCTAATGAAATGTTTTCCAGTGTTCAGAACCCAGCTATATTATGTGCATACGTACAAAATGTGCTTTCTTAGTTGAGTTTTTATTTGTTCTTGGATGTCATTAAGAGGATCTTCACCAGTTACAATTGTACTTCTTCCTGGAGAACAAGTACAGGTTCAGGGGGTGCTCCAGACAGCCCAGTCTCCATAATTCACCTAGCACACATGCAGGTAGTACAGAAATTTGAGGACTAATTGATCTGGAGTGGGGCCTTTTGTATCCGGAGTCTTTTTTTTTTTTTTTTTTTTTTTTTTTTTTTTTTTTAAGATTTATTTACTTATTTGAAAGTCAGAGTTACACATAGAGAAAGGAGAGGCAGAGAGAGAGAGAGAGGTCTTCGATCCGCCAGTTTACTCTCCAGATGGCTGTAGCAGCCAGAAATGTGCCGATCCAAAGCCAGGAGCAAGGAGCTTCCCCAGGGTCTCCCATGCAGGTGCAGGGGTCCAAGGACCTGGGCCATCTTCTACTGTTTTTCCAGGCCATAGTAGAGAGCTG
Organism: Oryctolagus cuniculus; assembly: GCF_964237555.1. Classification (NCBI taxonomy): domain Eukaryota; kingdom Metazoa; phylum Chordata; class Mammalia; order Lagomorpha; family Leporidae; genus Oryctolagus; species Oryctolagus cuniculus. The sequence goes on along the minus strand of NC_091442.1, from coordinate 53,828,341 downwards.
GATTGGAAGTGGAGCATCCGGGACTCGAACCGGCGCCTATATGGGATGCCAGCACCATAGGCAGTGACTATCCACTATGCCACAGCTCTGGTCCTGTATCCTGAGTCTTGACGTAGATAGAAGTTGCTGTAGTTACAGTATTCTAAACCAAGATGACAGTGTTATCTGAGAAATTAGACTTCAGACCAAATGAAGGAAATGGAAGAGTTTGATAACTTCTAATTTCATGTATGTGACAGCTAAAATCAAAGACAATTTTGCTGAGAATTTAAGGAAATGAAAGACTTTAAGAGAAGAAGCTTGTTTGTCCTCATGGATGGTACTTCCATGGAAAGGGGAACTATGAAGCTGAGGCAGTGATGCAAGAATGTTAGCAAAGTAAGAAAGCAGCTGCTGTATACTTTGTGGAGGTCAAATAAAAGTTCTTTGATAGTAGGGGTGAGCGCTTATTGTCCCCATGCACCTTCATTGAAACACCCAGGGGAAGCTCCTGGCTCCTAGCTTTGGATCAGCACAGCTCTGACTGTAGCGGCCAGTTGGGGAGTGAACCATCGGTTAGGAGACCTCCCCTCACCCCACCTCTCCTTTCTCTGTGTAACTTTTTCAAATAAATAAATAAATCTTTAAAAAAATTTTTGTAGGAAAGAAATATTTTTTCTTTTTTGAATTTTCATTTTTAATTAGTTTTTCACAGATTCTGTGTGATTTGTAGATACATTTCTATTTTTTTAAGATTTGTTTTATTTATTTGAAAGAGTTACAGAGAGAGATAAAACCAGAAAGAGGGGGAGAGAGAGTTCTTCCATCCACTGGTTCACTCCCCAGATGACCACAATGGCCAGAACTGAGCCGATCTGAAGCCAGGAGTCAGGAGCTGCTTCTGGGTCTCCCATACGGGTACAGGGGCCCAAGGACTTGGGCCATTTTCTGCTATCCCAGCCTTTAGCAGAGCTGGATTGGAAGTGGAGCAGCCAGGACTCGAACCTATGCCCATATGAGATGCCAGCACTGAAGGTGGTGGCTTTACCAGCTATACCACAGTGCCAGCCTGGCATTTGTTATTACAGAGGAATTCCATGCCAGCCTGATTTTGTTCCCTTTGTGGGAATCCCATTTGTTTTACGTGTGTCTCCCATTTGTAGGACCCTTCCTTTATTCCCAAAACTGATGGCTATAACAAGATAGGACATGCCCACATGTAACTTTGAAAAGTAAGTTTTAGAGATTGCTTCCTTCACTGATTTAGGGTTTGTTAGAGTTTTTTAATCTGCTATCAATCACTTCATTATACTTTTTTTTTTCTTTTTTTCTTTCTTTTTTTTTTTTTTTTTTTTGACAGGCAGAGTGGACAGTGAGAGAGAGAGACAGAGAGAAAGGTCTTCCTTTGCCGTTGGTTGGTTCACCCTTCAATGGCCGCCGCAGCCAGCGCGCTGCGGCCTGTGCACCGCGCCGATCTGATGGCAGGAGCCAGGAGCCAGGTGCTTTTCCTGGTCTCCCATGGGGTGCAGGGCCCAAGCACCTGGGCCATCCTCCACTGCACTCCCGGGCCACAGCAGAGAGCTGGCCTGGAAGAGGGGCAACCGGGACAGAATCCGGCGCCCCGACCGGGACTAGAACCCGGTGTGCCGGCGCCGCTAGGCGGAGGATTAGCCTTGAGAGCCGCGGCGCTGGCTTTTTTCTTTTTAAAGAGACAAGAGCTCCCATGTGCTGGGACTTGAACTGGTGCCCATATGGGATGCCAGCACTGCAGACAATGGCTTTACCCACTACCACACAGCTCCAGCCCCCATATATTTCATATATTCAGTTTTAAGAGCATAATGATACTCCCCACCCTACCCTCCCTCACCACCACTACCACCTCATTTTTCTTTCAATTTTTACAATGACATACTTTCAGTTTACTTTATAATCACAAGCTTAACCTTCTACTAAATAAAGAATTCAACAAGTAGTAAGTAGAAGAGCTACTGTGGGGATTTGCTATTATTTGCAGATTCTGTCATTAGAAATACTTGATCTTAATTACCAATAATTTCCTCAGTTTCAGAAGTTATTTTCTTACTTTGAGTTCAGTGCAGCTTTGGAGTAAAGTTGGGGACAAACCATGAAAATTGGTAACAGCTTCAGATTGAAATGGAGTTTCTGTGATGTTTAAGGAAGACAGTAGTGACAGGTTTTTAAATTATTTCTTACTGTTGTTTCTTAGTTACTGAGTTGTGATCAGCTCTTCCTGTCAAAAGATATTGTTAAGGTCAGTGAGGAATTGTATACTAGAACTTGTTTTTGAAGGAGACGTTAGAATGTAAAACAAGTATCTCTGGAAATTTAATGTCTTAAGTCTAAACAGTTAAAAGTGGAAGGCTCTCTATAGATTGTAACTAATGTAGATACTGACTTCTTCCCTTCTAGGAGCATGTTTGGATTATTTCATTTTATTTTTTAAAATGAAGATGTGGTGCATATTTGGCACAGTAGTTAAGCTGACACTTGAGACGCCCACATCCCACGTGGCAGTGTCTTGGTTCAAGTCCTAGCTCCACTTTGAATTCCAGCTTCCTGCTAATGTGCACCCAGTGAAGCAGCAGGTGATGGCTCAAGTACTTGGGTCCCTGACACCCGTGTAGGAGACCGAGATTTGGTTTTTGAACTCCTGTTTTTTGTTTGTTTGTTTGTTTGTTTTTTGTTTTTCTTTTTTGAAGGTTTTTATTTAATGAATACAAATTTCATATGTACAGCTTTTAGGAATATAGTGTTTCTTCCTCCCATTCCCACCTTCCAACCCACACTCCCATCCCACCTCCTATTCCCTCTCCCATTCCATTTTTCGTTAAGATTTGTTTTTAATTGACTTTATATACAGAAGATCAACTCTGTACTAAGTAGAGATTTCAACTGTTTGCACACACACGAACACACAAAGTATAAAGTAAAGTACAACACATTAAGGACAGAGGCCCAACATGGGGAGTAAGTGCACAGTGACTCCTGTTGTTAACAATTGACACTCTTATTTATGATGTCAGTGACCACCGAGGCTCTTGACATGAGCTGCCAAGGCTATGGAAGCCTTTTGAGTCCACAAACTCTGTTGGTATTTAGACAGGGCCATATGCAAAGTGGAATTTTTCTCCTCCCTTCAGAGAAGAGTATATCCTTTTTTGATGGCCCCTTCTTTCCACTGGGGTCTCACTCACAGAGATCTTTCATGCAGAACCATTTTTGCCACTGTGTCTTGGCTTTCAATGCTTGAAATGCTCCTGTGGGATTTTCAGCCAGATTCAAATGCGTTAGTGGCTGATTCTGAGGTCAGAGTGCTGTTTAGGGCATTTGTCATTCTATGAGTCTGCTGTATAGACAGCTTCCCATGTTGGAACTTTCTCTCCTTTGTAATTCTATTGTTATTACCAGACGCTTGGTCTTAGGTATCTGTTCCCTTTGACACTTAGTCCTATCTATACGATCAATTCCATGCTTAAAATGATCACTTTATCACATAAGATGGGATTAGTACCACCCAGCTTAATGGGAATTGGAGTTCCATGGCAAGTTTTTAGCTTCACCCTTAGGGGTTATGAACTTCTAGTTTGACCTGTTCTAATCCCAGTTGTTATAGGTATTTGTGGACTGAACCAGCAGATGGAATAACTCTCTGTTTCTGTCTTGCAAGTAAATAACAATAAATAATTTTTAAGAATGTTACAAAATGAAAATGAAGTAAAGTATTACGGTCTAGCTTTGGGCAAGTTGGAAACTTAATACATCTTAAAAGTTCGAAATAGCTCACTTTCTCAGTTGTAAAAGCTGTAACTTAAAACTGCTATATTTTATTGATGTAGTTTTAAAGTGTTTTTTTATTAAGAGTGTCTGCCATTTATTGTGTGTGTGCACAACACAGTGAGTGCTTTACATGTAGTAACTTGTGTGATTGTGAAGTGAGATCTCATGACTACATTTTTATTTTTATTTATTTATTTTTTTGAGAGGCAGATTTAGACAGAGAGACAGAGAAAGATCTTCCTATCCGTTGGTTCACCCCCAAAATGGCCACTACGGCTGGCGTGCTGCACCAATCCAAAGCCAGGAGCCAGGTGCTTCCTCCTGGTCTCCCATGCAGGTGCAGGACCCAAGGACTTGGGCCATCCTGCACTGCACTCCCGGGCCACAGCGGAGAGCTGGACTGGAAAAGGAGCAGCCAGGACAGAATCCGGCACCCCAACCAGGACTAGAACCCGGGGTGCTGGTGCCACAGGCGGAGGATGAGCCAAGTGAGCCATGGCGCCGGCCCATGACTACATTTTAAGTTGTGTATATTTTCACCTGTCCTTGCTAGTCACCTCCACCCTGCTAAATCTAGTAGTTTATTCTTAATCCTTGTTTCACTTTAGCTATAAGCAGCCTTTGGCTGGGTTGCTCACTCTCCTCACTACACTGTCTTCATTCATTTTCTAAGAACTCACTTGGTTTTCTTCTTTCCTCATTGGTGGTGTTTTCCCAGCCTTGTTTGCTGACTCCTCCTCCCCTTTCCTATCTTTTACCATTGGAACGTTCTAGGCTCAGTCTTCGGACCTTTTTTGTGTGTATTTTTACCCCCAGCCAGCCTCATGGCTTCGATTCTAATGAGCCACATTTCCTATGTATGTATGTGCCTAGTCCAGAACCTTTTGTCTGACCTGCATGCTTGGGTTTTTGGCAGTCTCCTCCATGTCAGTAGGTGGATATCTACTAGGCTTTCCATATTTAACATGTCCAGAATCCAAACCAGAAACCATTAGTGATGAAAGAACCGCACACACACGCTTTTGAATAATGTGTATCAGCGTAGCATTGGGGTGGAGACTGGGACCAGAGTCTGACTGCAGTAGAACAGCGCTGTTGTATTTGGGGATGTACTTTATGCTTAGCTCGGGGCCTACTATAGTATTATATGTTCATTTAATTAGTTTGGACACCTGGAATAAACCTTTCCCTTTTGTTTCTTTGTTTTAGACCTTCGATTTAGTACACAATGAGTGAGTGGCAGGAGACAGATAATTTTTTTCTGCAAGTAGAGACTCGTTTCTTTTTTTACCTGTGTTGTTAACATGAAAATTGTTTATCCTTTTCAGGTATCATCTTTATCAGAAAGTGAGGAGTCTCAGGACTCATCTGACAGCATAGGCTCCTCACAGAAAGCCCCCGGGATCCTAGCACTACGCCCATCCTACAGGTGAGTTCTCTCCTGTATAAAACTGTGCATGTGGCATTTACTCCGAGAGTTCCAGTGGTGCAGTGCAAAGCAGACTAAAGAGGGAGCAAATGTCTGTGTGAGATAGGAGGTGTTAAGAGAAGCAGATGGGCGGCCAGCACCGCGGCTCACTAGGCTAATCCTCCACCTTGCGGCGCCGGCACACCGGGTTCTAGTCCGGTCGGGGCGCCGGATTCTGTCTCGGTTGCCCCTCTTCCAGGCCAGCTCTCTGCTGTGGCCCGGGAGTGCAGTGGAGGATGGCCCAAGTGCTTGGGCCCTGCACCCCATGGGAGACCAGGATAAGTACCTGGCTCCTGCCATCGGATCAGTGCGGTGGCCATTGGAGGGTGAACCAATGGCAAAGGAAGACCTTTCTCTCTGTCTCTCTGTCTCTCTCTCACTGTCCATTCTGCCTGTCAAAAAAAAAAAAAAAAAAAAAAGAGAGAGAGAGAATTAGGGAACTGGAAGGTATAACTGTGAGTAAATTATCTAAAGTGGAGCATAAAAAGATACAGAGAATAAACACACAACATATATCTAACGATACTTTCAAAAAGAGAAAATGGGGAATGGTACTTCCAGCTGCTAGTCTTTGTAAGAGACAAAAAATAATGAATGGTATTTCAGGACATGTCTTTAGAAAGCCAGGTTCCTAACAAGATAACGTAAACCCACATCCAGATGTATCATGTGAAGCAAAGTTGGAGAATACCAAAGATAAACATAAGATTTAACAACTTCTACAGAGAAAAGACAGAAGACCTAGAAAGGAGCAACCATTAGGGTAACAAAGAGAGACAGTGGATTAAACATTTATCTATTTATTTTAAAAGATTTTTTTTTTTTTATTTGAAAGGTGGAGTTACAGAGAGAAAGAGGACAGAGTTTCCATCTGCTAGTTTACTCCCCAGATGGCCTTACCAATCGGAGCTGGGCCAGGCTGAGGCCAGGAACTCTATCCTGGTCTCCGTGTGAGTGGCAGAGGCCCAGCTATCTGGTCCATCATTGCTGCCTTCCCAGGTGCATAGCAGAAAACTGGATTGGAAGTGGAGTAGCCGGGACTCGGCACTTGGATATGGGATGTTAATACTGCAAGCAGCAGCTTAACCCACAGAGCAACAGTGTTGGCCCCTGAACTAAAAAACCTTTAAATGCTAAGAGAAAGTACTGTTTGTCTAGAATTCCTTTTTTTTTTTTTTTTTTAACAGATTTATTTATTTATTTATTTGAAAGGCAGAGCTAGAGAGAAGGAGAGATAAATCTTCTATTCATTGGTTTACTCCCCAAATGGCCGAAACTACCAGGACTGGGCCAGGCCAAAGCCAGGAGTTTTTCCGAGTCTCCCATGTGAGTGCAGGGGCTCAGGGACTTGGGCCATCTTCCACTGCTTTCCTAGGTGCATTAGCAGGGAGCATAATCAGAAGTGGTGTCTGTATGGGGTGCTGGTGCTGCAGGCCACAGTTTAACTGCTTTGCCGTATTGCTGGCCCCTGGTCTAGAATTCTATACCCATCTGAGCAGTTGCTCAAAAATAATTTGTGAAATAAAACTCATGTTGCACTAATTTAAGAAAGTTCCAAAGGGTAAATTTGAAGAAGAAAAAAATGAAACTGAATAGAAAGAATGTGAATGTAAGAAAGAATGAAGAGCAAAGACAGTTTAGTTAAGTTACAATTGATGTTTTAGAACAAGAGTAAGAATGATTAATTTGGGTACTTGAAAAACAAACAAAAAAGTACCACACAGGAATGGCCTATTGGGGTCTCCAATTGATTACCTTTAGACTTACTTTAGACTGTTAGAGACAATCACTGAAAGAATATAAATAGAGACAATCACTAAAAGAATATAAATGAAGTTTAATTTCCAAACAGTGAGGCTCTCCCAGGATAAAATACTTGTTCTCTCCTGGATAAAATACTTGTTCGCAGGACAGGCACAGTGGTGCAGTCAGTTAAGCTGCTGCTTACAATGCCCACACTCCATATTGGATTGCCTGATTGAAGTCCTGGTTACCCTGCTTCTAAACTGGTTTCCTGCTCATGTGCCTGGGAAGGCAGTAGATAATGGCCCAAAGACTTGGGTCCCTGCCACCCAAGTGGGAGATCTGGATAGAGTTCCTGGTTCCTGGCTCCTGGCTTCAGCCTGGCCCAACCCCAGCTGTTGCTGACATTTGGGGAGTGAACCAGTGGATGGCAGATCTGTGTGTGTGTGTGTGTGTGTCTGTCTGTCTGTCTTTCCCTCCCACTATCACTATGCCTTTCAAATAAATAAATCTTAAAAAAAATGAATGCATTGTACACCTATAAAAATAATAAAAATCTCATCACTCTTCATGCATGTACAAAAACCATATGCATACAGATACATGAAGTGAAACCAGAGTGAGAAATAGAAGCAAGCATGAACACTGGGAGACACCCATTACTGTAGATCTACTGAAGGAGCTAGACATCTGAAAAGGAACTTCCCAGACTTAAGATTTTTGGGATTGCCACAGATTAGGCTCAGATATGAATTCAGTCAAAAATCATGAAACATGCCAAGGAAATAAAGCACTCTTAAGTGACAGTCAGCAGAAATAATACAGACAGCTCAATAAATACAGAGAAGGTATGGGATGAAATTAAGCACTCATAATTTTTGTAGCAAATAAGGAATAAAAACAGGGGTCGATACAGGTTAAGCTCTTGTCTGCAACCCTGGCATCTCATATGGTAGCATAATATTGAAAATGTCCAAAATTGGGAAAAGACTGTCAGATACTAACACCTAGATGACATAAATTTTTAAATTATGTGATAGAGAATATAAAGGAGCTATAATTAAGATGTTCAGGGCCAGTGTCTTTGCAACCCTATGATGTCAGTTTCCCATATGGGCACAGTTCGAAACCTGTCCAACTTCCTACTAATGTGCCTGGGAAAGCAGCTTGGGCCCCTGCACTCAGGTGGGAGATCCGGAGGAAGCTCCTGACTCCTGGCTTCAGCCTGGCCCTGCCCTGTCCATTGCAACCATTTGGGGAGTGAACCAGCGGATGGAAGATCCCTCCCCCTCTCCCCCTCTTTCCCCTCCCCCTCTCCCTTTCCCCCACCCTCTTCTCCTTCCCCTCCCTCTTTTTCCCCTCCCCCTCCCCTTCCTCCCTCTCCTCCCTTTCCCTCTCCCGCTGTGTGCATGTATGTATCTCTTCTGCTCTGTGTAACTCTGCCTTTCAAATAGATTAAATGAATACCTAAATCTTTTTAAAATTTATTTATTTAAATTATTTATCTATTTGAAAGGCAGTGTTACAGAGAGGCACAAGCAGAGAGAGAGAGAGAGAAGTCTTCCATCCAGTGGTTCACTCCCCAGATGGTTGAAATGGCCAGAGCTGGACCAATCCGAAGCCAGGAGCCAGGGGCGTCTTCAGGTCTCCTACGCAGTTGCGGGGGCCCAAAGACTTGGGCCATCTTCTGCTTCTTTCCCAGGCCATAGCAGAGAGCTGGATCAGAAGTAGAGCAACTGGGACTCCAACTGGCATCTATGTGGCATGTTGGCATGAAGGCGGTGGTGTTACCTGCTATGCCACAGTGCAGGCCCCAGTAAATGTTATAGATTAGATTGTGGTAATGATTGTGCAAGCCTGTGAATATACTAAAAACATTGAATTGTGTATTTAAAGTGATTTAATTATATGATATATGTAAAAGGACAAATGGATAAAACTAATGATATAAACTGAGAGCTGGTTCTTTGAAAAAAAAAAAAAAAAGATACCCTGTAGCAAGACAGAGAGGGAAGGGTGGCTTGAGAGGTCATGGGGGACTGGTTTTGTGGCCTTGTATGTCACGGGGTTTATTCAGAGTGAGGCGGGGGAGCACTGCAGAGTGACTTGCTCTGGTATTTTAGAAGGATGAGTGTTGTGCGGAGGACAGATTGACAGAGTAGGGGCAGATGAAGGCACTTGGCTGACTGGTGGAGGCTGTTGTGACTTTCGTCAAAAGGGGTGGTGGGGTGGTAGCGTGGAGTGTGGACTGGGGCTCCTGGGGCTGCTGCAGTGCAGAGGATGAGGGGCTGGGATTCTGGGTAGAGACAGTGATTTGCTCATGAATTGAATATGGGTTCTGGTAAAGATAAAAGATGATTGCAGAATTTTTGGTTTCACCAACTACAAGAATGGAGTTGATATTTACAGAATTGAGGAAGATTGCCAGGGGTGGGAGGATATCTAACAGTTTTTGGATGTTTGAGGTGCTCATTGGGTAGAAGTGTTCAATACAAAATTGTAGGTAAGAGAGGAGTTCAGGGGGCTGACACTGTAGCAGAGCAGGTAAAGCTGCTGCCTGGATGCCAGCGTTCCATTTGGGCTCCAGTTCACATCCCGGCTGCTCCACTTGCGATCCAGCTCCTTACTGATGCTCCTGCGAAAAGCAGCAGCAGATGGCCCAAATGTTTGGGCCCCTGCACCCATGTGGAGAACCTGGATGAAGCTATTGATCCTTGGCTTCAGCCTTGCTCAGCCCTGGCTATTGTGACCATCTGGGGAATGAACCAGCAGATGGAAGATCTCTCTCCCCACCCCTTTCCCCTCCTCCCATTCCTCCCACCCCCTCCTCGCAACTCTTTCAAATAAATACATAAATCTAAAAAAAAAAAAAAAATTGAGGCGAGAGCTTGGGATTCAATCGTTTATACGGTCATCAGTCTATACAGGTGATCAAGCCCATGGCCAAGTGGCATCACCAGAGATAGGGTGTAGCCTTCTGCACTTCTTCATCTGCACCGTTAGGGCTGGCACTGTAGCACAGCCCTGCCACTGTGGCACCAGCACACTGTGTCGGAGCCCTGATTGATGTCCTGACATTCTGCTTCTGATCCAGCTTTCTGCTAGTGCGCCTGGGAAACAGCAGTTGATGATAGCCCAAGTTCTTGGGCTCCTGCCACCCATGTGGGAGACCCCAGTAGAGTTCTTGGCTCTTGGCTTCAACCAAATAAATCTTTTTTTTTTTTTTTTTTTTTTGACAGGCAGAGTGGATAGTGAGACAGAGAGAGAGAGAAAGGTCTTCCTTTTGCCGTTGGTTCACCCTCCAATGGCCGCCATGGCTGGCGTGCTGCGGCTGGTGCACCGCGCTGATCCGAAGCCAGGAGCCAGGTGCTTCTCCTGGTCTCCCATGGGGTGCAGGGCCCAAGCACTTGGGCCATCCTCCACTGCACTCCCAGGCCACAGCAGAGAGCTGGCCTGGAAGAGGGGCAACCAGGAAAGAATCCGGCGCCCCGACCAGGACTAGAACCCGGTGTGCTGGTGCCGCTAGGTGGAGGATTAGCCTAGTGAGCCGCGGCGCCGGCCCCAAATAAATCTTTAAAAAAGAAAAAAGATCAGGGGCTGGTGCTGTGGTGTATTAGGTCAAGCCTCCGCCTAGGGTGCCAGCATCCCATATGGGCACTGGTTCATGTTCTTGCTGCTCCTATTCTGACGCAGCTCTCTGCTTATGGCCTGGGAAAGCAGTGGAAGCTGACCCAAGTGCTTCGGACCCTGTGCTGGAAGAAGCTTCTGGCTCCTGGCTGTGGATCAGTTCAGCTCCGGCCATTGTGGCCATCTGAGAATGAATCAGTGAATGGAAGACATTTCTCTCTGTCTCTCCCTCTCTCTGCCTGTAACTCTACCTCTCATGTAAATAAGTAAAATCTTTTAAAAAGAAAAAAAAAAAAAGACTACACTTTGATACTGTATAAGTCCAAGTCGGGAAGATGAGGAAGAATACAAAGCAATAGCAGGTAACATCTCTGTCTGCAGTGTACAGAGTATCAAGTGCTGTGAGTGGGAATGATACACAGCACCTTAGGCGATACTTCTTTGTGGGGGAAGGCATTGATTGTGACAGTTTGTATATCTGGAAACTGGATTCTTAGTAAAAGTCTCAGAAACAAATACGACAAAGTAGAGAGTCTTGGTGTGGCACTTAGGTGTTTTCTGTACTTTATGCTGAAGATGTTTCGTGATTTAAAATTGAGGAAGACTCAGCACAGTCCCATGCTAGGCTGGCTGCGTCAGGTCGTGTGAGCAGTTTGCTGAATGGACTCTGGTGCTCTGCCCCAGACCAGCATAATCATTAGGGGCATCAGGTGGAATTCTAGATTCAGCAAACCTCTCTAGATGATTCTGACACTTCGGCAGGTTTGAGAACCACTGTGACTATTCCACGAAAATCTACAACAGGGTCCCTATAGGACTGCCACCTCCCTTGTTCTCTGTGTGAAACGTGTGACAACAACCTACTGTGGTCTCTCAGCATAGAGGCTGTTCAGAGAAAGGAGCTGAACCTGGAGAAAGATGGTCAGCACGTTACAGAGGGGCGCGGGAAGATCTTGCAGGATGCGGCCTAGAATAAAGAAGGCTCGTAGCAGTTGTCAGATACTGCCAAGTATGGTGTGGATGTCGAGTTGGGTTAGGCTTAACTTCCTATAGTTTGGGCCTGAGGAAGGACTCTTAGCTGTTCAACGATGGGATGTTTACTTTTTGGAAGTAGTGGGTACCCAGGTTGTAAGGAATATGAGGAAAGGGATTTCTCCGTGGGCTGGATGGTTGACATATTGACATAAATAACAGGAAGCGTCATTTTTTTGGTAAGATTTTATTTACGATTAGAAAAAAACCTATCATCCATCTGCTGGTTCACTCCCCAAATGGCCACAAGAGTCAGGGCTGGGCCAGACAGAAGCCAAGAGCCAGGAATTCCATCCGGGTCTCCCATGGTGGAGGCAAGAAACCTCAAGTATTCAAGCTATCTTCTGTTGCTTCCCACCTGCATTCAGGCACATTAGCAGGGATATGGATTGGAACAGACCAGCCAGCACTCAAGCCAACCCCCACTCTGATACGGGACGTGGGCATCCCGAATGATACCTACCCCGCTGCCAGTGCCTGCCCTGGGATTCTTTTTTTCTTGTTTTCACACAAGTATTTAAGTTTTTTTCTACAGTGACTGTGGATCTTGAGTGAATATCTCAGTTTTATTTTTTCTCCACTAGCAAATGATGTCCGTTTCCTACTGCTTCTCCACGCCCCTCGTTGCCCCGGGAAGTCCTTTCTTTTTAGCAGGAATTCTTCTCCCTCCCTCACTCCTGTCATGAACCACATTGCACCAAGTCTGGGTATCATTTACGTCTTTGTTTAAGTAAGCAATCTTATTTATCACTGATACTCCATGCACTTAATATGGTGGTATGTCTAATCCTGTTTCTTTCCGAGAACTGTGGAGTTCCCTTCCATTATAGAGGTGAAGGGTGACAAAAGTCATCTTCTGAAATGGAGGTCACAGACACTAATGAGAAAATAATAGTATTTTGTTAGTTAATGAAATGCCTTCTCTCTCATAGAGACACTGCATACTTCTCCCAAGGCCTTATACATAGAGAGGCAGTGTGTATGGGTGTCTGTTCAGTGTACCATTATCTCTTTTCAGGTAGCCGTAAACTGAAATGTAACTAGTTTGGGGCACAGCATTGTAACACGTGCGAAACACAAGTATCTCTTGACACGAGAATTTGGCTGTCTAGTACATTGCTGTACTTTCAACTCGAGATTGGGAAAGGTTTAGGAGTTTCTTCTTGTAAAAGCTAAGCATCAATAAAGTTCTAAATATTACCAACATTAATAGAGTTCTGTTCTTCACAGAAAAATTTTGAAAGCCCTCTCTTCTGAAGATACACGAGGCAGAAAAGGAGACGGAGAAAACCCTGGAGTTTCTGCTGTTACTTCTATGTCTGTTCCAACTTCCATCTATCAGACTAGCAGCGGACAGTACAGTATGTATAAGGATCCATTCCCACATGATAGACACAGAAACAGGCTGTTCCATTTGAAGAAGTGGTGTGTAGAAAGGCCATAGACAATAGCGATGATTTTTTTTTTAAACTTTTATTTAGTAGATAGAAATTTCCAAAGTACAGTTTATGGATTACAATGGCTTTTTCCCCCCATAACTTCCCTCCCACTCGCACCCCTCCCATCTCCCGCTCTCTCTCCCATTCCATTCACATCGATTCATTTTCAATTATCTTTATATACGGAAGATCAATTTAGTGTATATTAAGTAAAGATTTCATCAGTTTGCACCCACACAGAAGCACAAAGTATAAAATACTGTTTCAGTACTAGTTATAGCATTACTTCATGTTGGACAACACATTAAGGACAGATCCCACATGAGAAGTAAGTACACAGTGACTCCTGTTGTTGATTTAACAACTTGACACTCTTGTTTATGGCATCAGTAATCTCCCTAGGCTCTAGTCATGAGTTGCCAAGGCTATGGAAGCCTTTTGAGTTCGCTGACTTCTGTCTTATTCCAGGGTCATAGTCAAAGTGGAAGTTCTCTCCTTCCTTCAGAGGAAGGTACCTCCTTCTTTGATGGCCCTGTTCTTTCCACTGGGATCTCACTCGCAGAGATCTTTCATTTAGGTCTTCTTCTTCTTCTTCTTTTTTTTTTTTTTCTCCCCAGAGTGTCTTGGCTTTGCATGCCTAAAAAACTCTCATGGGCTCTTTAGCCATATCCAACTGCCTTAAGGGCTGATTCTGAGGCCAGACTAATAGCGATGATTATTAAAGGATAGTATTTTGAGCCAGGAATAAGGCAAAGTACATTTTCAGTGTTATTTCATTTATTCCTTACCACTTTTCGAGGTTATTTTATGAGGCAGCTGAGACTCAAAAAATTAGACATGGTACCTGAAGTATGGTAAATTATACCATTTTTTAAGTTGATGGAGCTAGGATTCAAAATTAGTCTGTCTGTATCTAGAGATACAATTTACCCCAAACTACATAGCCTCTTAACAAATTGCTCTCTTGGATGCTAGCCAGTTAGTTACATGCGTAACCTTGATTCCAGTGGAAATCAGTGTTTTGACTAGTTACATAATAAACAAATTAAACACGAACATGGACTTTTCAGTCTGGGGTTACAGGGGTTTCAGGTTGGTGTGCGGCGTGCTTCACAGCGTGCCCACCAGCACTGTGCCCACCAGCAGCCGTCAGGGGCCGAGCGACTGCAGTGAACCTCTGCCTGCAGACAGCCAGCCTCAGGAAGCGGGAGCACCTGCCGGTGGGCAGCATCTCAGCTGGGGCCAGGGAGCCTGCAGGGAAGCAGGTGTGGTCTTTGCCTTTGAAAGGAAAGCTCATAGCTGAGACACTGCTAGGACAGGAAAAACCTGCCGCAGACAGACGTGTACTTTCTCTCATCTCTTACTCAGCAGCTGTCTACAGGGCAGTAACCTGTGTGAACAATGTTTCCCCCGAACAACTTGTAAATGGGGTCTCTTGATATATTAAAATGAGATTTGGCAGAACTAACAAGGTAATGAATTAGCCTTCTGTGTTTTCAAGTTCAAATTCAGTTTTTAGTTTTGCTTCTGGTGTTTTTTAATGGAAAGTTTCACATGTACAACGAAAGTGAACAAATTGTCCAACACATGCAAACATAAACATATGAATTTGTGCTTTTTTTCCCCCAAATTTGTTTTCTTTGATGGTTTCTGGATTGGAAATTAATGCTTATAAAGACTTTCGGTTTTTGAGATTTTTCTCAGTGTTTTGTTTGTTTTTCTTTTTGCTTTAAAACCTTTTATTTATCTTATATTTGTTTTGTTGTAAGAAGTCTGAGGGATTCCAATTTATTTTTTGGTAGCTGCTTACCCAGTTAATATGATTACCATATTTAAGTTTGTCCTTTAATATGATTAACATATTTAAGTTTGTCCTTTTTTTTTTTTTTTTTTTAGATTTATTATTATTTTTTTTTTTTTATTTATTTTTTTTTTTTATTTAGGCTGGAGCCGCGGCTCAATAGGCTAATCCTCCACCTAGCGGCACCGGCATACCGGGTTCTAGTCCCGGTTGGGGCGCCGGATTCTGTCCCGGTTGCCCCTCTTCCAGGCCAGCTCACTGCTGTGGCCAGGGAGTGCAGTGGAGGATGGCCCAGGTGCTTGGGCCCTGCACCCCATGGGAGACCAGGAGAAGCACCTGGCTCCTGCCTTCGGATTAGCGCGGTGCGCCGCCTGCAGCGCGCTAGCCGTGGCGGCCATTGGAGTGTGAACCAACGGCAAAAAGGAAGACCTTTCTCTCTCTCTCTCTCACTATCCACTCTGCCTGTCAAAAAAAAAAAAAAAAAAAAAGATTTATTTATTTATTGGAAAGGTAGAGTTACAGAGACAGAGAGAGAGAGAGGTCTTCCATCCACTGGGTCACTTTTTTTTTTTTTTTTTTTTTGACAGAGTGGACAGTGAGAGAGAGAGACAGAGAGAAAGGTCTTCCTTTTGCCGTTGGTTCACCCTCCAATGGCCGCCGCTGCAGCCGGTGCACCGCGCTGATCCGATGGCAGGAGCCAGGATCCAGGTGCTTTTCCTGGTCTCCCATAGGGTGCAGGGCCCAAGCACCTGGGCCATCCTCCACTGCACTCCCTGGCCATAGCAGAGAGCTGGCCTGGAAGAGGGGCAACCGGGACAGAATCCGGCGCCCCGACCGGGACTAGAACCCGGTGTGCCGGCGCCGCAAGGTGGAGGATTAGCCTATTGAGCCACGGCGCCGGCTCCACTGGGTCACTTTCCAAATGGCCCCAATAGCCAGAGCTGAGCTGATCCTAAGCCAGGAGCTAGGAGCTTCTTCCAGGTTTCCCACATGGGTGTAGGGGCCCAAGCGCTTGGGCCATCTTTTGCTGCTTTCCCAGGCCCATTAACAGAGAGGTAGATTGAAAGTGGAACAGCTGGGACTCGAACTGGCACTGCAGGCCTCGGCTTTAACCCACTGAGCCACAGTGCCGGCCCCTAAATTTGTCTTTAGCTCACTGATATCGGAGTTTGGTATAGGATGAAAGCAGTGTTTAATATGTACATAGGTTTCTTTTTTATTTATCATCTATATATGAGTTGCAAACAAAATCATTGCATATTGGTTGAGTTTTTTCAGAATTTTTCTGAGGATTCTTTGAGGGTATTTCTTGTCTGGCACTATGGTACAGTGGGTTAATGCCCTGGCCTGAAGCGCCGGCATCCCATATGGGCGCCAATTTGAGACCCGGCTGCTCCACTTCCGATCCAGCTCTCTGCTATGGCCTGGGAAAGCAGTAGAAGATGGCCCAAGATGCACGTGGGAGATCCAGAAGGAGCTCCTGGCTCCTGGCTTCGGATCCGTGCAGCTGTGGCCGTTGCGGCCAATTGGGGAGTGAAGCAGCAGATGGAAGACCTCTCTCTCTCTCTCTCTCTCTCACTCTCACTCTCACTCTCACTTTCTCTGCCTCTCCTCTCTCTGTGTAACTCTGACTTTCAAATAAATAAATAAATCTTTAGAATATTTCTTGTGTGAATTTTGTACAGTGAAAGAGGTCAATAAGCATTTGACAGACGTCGAGTTGTGAAGCACTAGCACAACCAAGGCTTATTAGTTCCTTAGCCCAAGAATTCTCTTGTGCTGCCTGTTTATAATCTCTCCTTCTGTTCCTAACTTACATCTTTTTTTGGTTTTTTTTTTTTTTTTTTTTTTTGACAGGCAGAATGGACAGTGAGAGAGAGAGAGAGAGAGAAAGGTCTTCCTTTTTCTGTTGGTTCACCCTCCAGTGGCCGCCACGGCTGGCGTGCTGTGGCCAGCGCACCGCACTGATCTGATGGCAGGAGCCAGGTGCTTCTCCTGGTCTCCCATGGGGTGCAGGGCCCAAGCACTTGGGCCATCCTCCACTGCACTCCCAGGCCACAGCAGAGAGCTGGCCTGGAAGAGAGGCAACCGAGACAGAATCCGGCACCCCGACCAGGACTAGAACCCAGTGTGCCGGTGCCGCAAGGCGGAGGATTAGCCTAGTGAGCTGTGGCGCCAGCCAGCCGTAACTTCTTCTAGGTCTCCCACCTGGATGCAGGGACCCAAGCATTTGGGGCCATTTTCTGCTGCTTTCCCAGGCGCATTAGCAGGGAGCTAGATTGGAAGTAGGGCAGCTGGGACTCCATCTGGCACCCATATGGGATGCCGCTGTATCAGGCTAGTTCTTAACCTGCTGTGCCACAACAGCAGCCCTTCCCATGAACTTTATGTTGACATATGTATGTGGCAGTAAAACACTGTAACTAATAAAACCGCGAATTTCTGCATCTGGAAATTTGTAATGAGTCTTTGTATTTAAAGTCACATGAAAGTATTTCCAAAACTTCTGGGAAAATGCAACTAAAAGTTTATTTTGGTGCAAAAGTTTTTGAACTCCATGCATGAGAAGTTTTCAGAAAGTTAATGGAGAGACTGGTGCTGTGACGCATCTGGTAAAGCTGTTGCCTGCAAGTGCAGGCATCCAGTATGGGCGCCGGTTTGAGTCCCAGCTGCTCCACTTCTGATCCAGCTCTTGGCTATGGCCTGAGAAAGCAGTAGAAGATGGCCCAAGTCCTTGGGTCCCTGTACCTGTGTGGGAGACCCAGAAGAAGCTCCTGGCTCCTGGCTTCAGATCAGCCAAGCTCTTACCATTGCAACCATTTAGGGAGTGAACCAGGGAATGGAAGACATTTGTCTCCCTCTCCCCTCCCCCTCCCCCTCTTAAAAATATTCTTATTTTTAGCCGGCGCCGCGGCTCACTAGGCTAATCCTCCGCCTAGCGGCGCTGGCACACCGGGTTCTAGTCCCGGTCGGGGCACCGGATTCTGTCCCGGTTGCCCCTCTTCCAAGCCAGCCCTCTGCTGTGGCCTGGGAGTGCAGTGGAGGATGGCCCAAGTGCTTGGGCCCTGCACCCCATGGGAGACCAGGAAAAGCACCTGGCTCCTGGCTCCTGCCATTGGATCAGCGCGGTGCGCCGGCCGCAGCGCGCCGGCCGCGGCGGCCATTGGAGGGTGAACCAACGGCAAAGGAAGACCTTTCTCTCTGTCTCTCTCTCTCATTGTCCACTCTGCCTGTCAAAAATAAAATAAAATAAAATAAAATATTCTTATTTTTTTTTAAAAAGTAAGTTAATGGAAATTGCATATTATGAAAAAACTGCATAGGGTTTAAACATTTTTGTACTATAATAAAGTCTTTTAATTCCATTTTTCCAGAAACTTTTTAAAGTGGCCTCCTAAATGAGAATATTTGTGTGTGGCAGTAGGAGGATGATTAGAAATGCCTGAAAAAAATCATTTTTACTTAAAACACACACTCACAAGTGTGATTTGGTTTCCTGCTAGCCAAATCATAAAAAGGAAAACAAAGTGTTGCATAATTACAATCTGGAAAGAGGGTACGGAGATGAGGCATCAGACTCTAAAAGGGGGTTATTTATTATGTGGGAAGTGCAAAATGCTAAAGTGTTTTCTGTTTGGCCATGTCTTTTTTTTTTTTTTTTTTCTGACAGGCAGAGTGGACAGTGAGAGAGAGACAGAGAGAAAGGTCTTCCTTTTGCCGTTGGTTCACCCTCCAGTGGCCGCCACGGCCAGCGCGCTGTGGCCGACGCACCACGCTGATCCGAAGGCAGGAGCCAGGTGCTTCTCCTGGTCTCCCATGGGGTGCAGGGCCCAAGCACTTGGGCCATCCTCCACTGCACTCCCAGGCCACAGCAGTGAGCTGGCCTGGAAGAGGGGCAACCGGGACAGAATCCGGCACCCCAACCGGGACTAGAACCCGGTGTGCCGGCGTCGCAAGGCGGAGGATTAGCCTATTGAGCCACGGCGCTAGCTGCCATGTCTTATGGATATGTCATGTCTGGGCTGCCGAGAAAGCACCAACGCATGTGAAAAGTGTTTACAGGGAACTAAGTAATGTGATCTGTGAGGTAGCTTTCTGATAACTTTATCGCTAATTTTCATAGGAAATGAATGAATAGTTTATATTTCTCAAATATAATACATTCATCAGTGGTAGCACTGGACAGCAGGCTAAGAAGCATTATATAAGCTTTTATTCTATTTGAAATTTTTTTCCGTAGGCAGATTTTATCCAGAATATTTTTAAGTTACAATCTTTATAATGCTTATAGGCAAACATTGTAACTTTTCAGTTCTTTCTCATTTTCCTGGACAGTCAGACACTGGTATCCTTTCCTAGTGCCCCAGATTTGCCGTGACAACGTTAGCAGTTAGCATGGAGTGTTCCCATGGATTCCAAATTCTGCTATTTTTATTTTTTTATTTTTTATTTTTTTAGTGGGAGGTAAAATAGCAAGGTTTATTAGGGAAGGGACATCCGTAAGGATGGATGGGCACCTCTCCAGAGGGTGCCCAGTCACTCGGACTGGGGGGTGGGGAGGAGTGAGGTTACATGGTTGAGTGGAGAGAGTACACCTGGCCAGGCAGGCGGGCGACTCAGCAGAGAGGCAGAGGGCTGAGCACCCAAAGTCTGCTATTTTTAACCAGTGTTATCATACAGTATGAGACTTAATTCGGGATGGTGCTTCTTTTTTTAAAATGGCGTTTTATTTCTTTTATATATAGTTTACTTAAAGCAGTCAACAGTTAGGAGTAGAAGTGCATTCAAGCCTGCTTTAAGAGTGTTTGTGTTTTCCAGTGTTCAGTTTTCTTTGTTTCTGTTTCTTTGCCACTTCTTTGAGCTGGTATATTTATGGCCTTATAATGGCTGTTTTCTCTCTCTGGTTGAAGTTGCCATTGCCCCGAATGGAGCCTTACAGTTGGCCAGTCCAGGCGCAGACGGAGTACAGGGACTGCAGACGTTGCCCATGACCAATTCAGGCAGCACTCAGCAAGGTACAATTCTGCAGTACGCACAGACCTCGGACGGACAGCAAATACTTGTGCCCAGCAACCAGGTGGTTGTACAGAGTAAGTATGTTTGGCTGTCCATAGAAGGCTTCTCAGAGGCCCTTCCGAGGCTCGTCGATTAACTCTCATTTTGGCCCATACAGCAGCCTCAGGAGATATGCAGACCTACCAGATCCGGACCACGCCCTCGGCGACTTCACTGCCACAGGCTGTGGTGATGACATCTCCTGTGACGCTGACGTCTCAGACAACTAAGACAGATGACCCTCAGTTGAAGAGAGAAATACGGCTCATGAAAAACAGGTAGGTGGCCAAACTGCACTCCCTGCCGGGGTGGGTAATGTTCTTGCAGATCTCGAGACACAACCTGATGTTAGTTAGAATCGTCTCATTATAAGCCTGGAGGGAGGCTTTATTTTCCTCAGTGCTGGGTTAAATTCATTTCCAGTGGATGGGCGAGTCCTGCTGCTCCGCAGATGACAGAGCGTTCTCCCAGTTGGACCGTGTCCTTGGATATAGCAATCTTAAGCAAAGCTTTTCACACAGCAGTCTGTTCTTAATGGGCTCACAGAGTTTTAAACTCAGGGATCCAGGTTTCAAAGTTCGAAGTTTTAGATAACTCCCTAAAGGAGTTACCCTTCCTGAAAAGGAGGAAGAGTTCGCAGAAACAGCAAACTATAAAGTGAGACTTGTAAAGTCTTGAGTTATCTGATGGAGGAAGGAAAGAAGTATGTCTAATTTTTAAAGAAAAAAAGATACTTTGAAAATCATCAAGGACCAGCGACTATAATAAAAATTGGGAAGGAAAATATAATACTAGCAATGTTGGCAAAGATGTGTTCCTCTGCCTAAAATGGCCACAAGAATAACTATAAATTATAGTTATTTTCTATATCATTGTCCAGGAATCTTTTTCCAGTTTACTAAAACAGAAAAAAAAAGTAAACATTATTTGAATTCATGCAGCAGAGACACCCTGGGACACCCACATTCTAAATCAGAGTGCCTGGGTTCTGTCCCACCTCTGCTTCCCGTCCAGTGTCCTGTTAGTGTGCACCCTGGGAGGCAGTGGGTGACAACTCAAGTACTTGGGTCCCAGCCACCCATGTGGGAGACCCAGATTGAGTTCTTGGCTCCTGGCTTTAAAAATACATATTTTTATATTTTCAGTCCATTTTGAAAGAGAGACCGAGAGGGAGATTTTGCATCTTTTGGTTCCCTCCTCAAATGCTCACAACCCTACAAGAGCTACTGCTGGGCCAGGCTGAAGCCTGGAGCCGGGAGCTGAGTGTGGGTGGCAGGATCTCAAGTACTTGAGCCATCAGGAAGCCAGGGAGCCAGGACCAGCACCAGGCACTGCAGTATAGGCTTGGGTGTCCCAAGTGGTGTCTGAACCCATGCAGCCCTGGCTTTAGGCCTGGTTACTGCAGGTATTTGGGGACTGAACCCATGGATGTAAGAACTCTCTTTCTGCCTTTAAAATAAAGTGAAAATAAACAGTTTAAAAGAGAAATAAACAAAATGAGTAATGAAATAGAATAGAGAACCCAGAAGTAGATCTGTGAACACAGGAGGCACTGATACGACAGGGCAGGTAGTTGGACTCAGCAAATGATGCTAGGCGATTGGTAACTCACACATGAACACATACTGGACTTCTTCCTCACACTTTATACAGGAATCATTCCAGATGGATTATAAACTTAAATATACAAGATGAATTTTTTCTTTTTTTTTTTTTTTGACAGGCAGAGTGGACAGTGAGAGAGAGAGACAGAGAGAAAGGTCTTCCTTTTGCCGTTGGTTCACCCTCCAATGGCCGCCACGGCCAGCGCGCTGTGGCCGACGCACCACGCTGATCCGAAGGCAGGAGCCAGGTGCTTCTCCTGGTCTCCCATGGGGTGCAGGGCCCAAGCACCCGGGCCATCCTCCACTGCACTCCCAGACCATAGCAGAGAGCTGGCCTGGAAGAGGGGCAACCAGGACAGAATCCGGTGCCCTGACCGGGACTAGAACCCGGTGTGCCGGCGCTGCTAGGCGGAGGATTAGCTTGTTGAGCCGTGGCGCCGGCCTACAAGATGAAATTTTAAAACCTTTAAGTGATGCTGGCGCCTCAGCTCACTAGGCTAATCCTCCGCCTGTGGTGCCGGCACCCAGGGTTCTAGTCCCTGTTGGGTTGCCGGTTCTGCCCCGGTTGTTCCTCTTCCAGGCCAGCTCTCTGCTGTGGCCCGGGAAGGCAGTGGAGGATGGCCCAAGACTTGGGCTCTGCACCCGCATGGGAGACCAGGAGGAAGCACCTGGCTCCTGGCTTCAGATCGGCACGGTGTGCTGGCTGTAGCGGCCATTTTGGGGGTGAACCAACAGAAGGAAGACCTTTCTCTCTGTCTCTCTCTGTCTCACTATCTAATTCTGCCTGTCAAAAAAAAAAAAAAGACAAAAAACCTTTTAAGTGAAAGTATATCATCCTATATTTGATTTCTTAAGGAGGACAAATACATACATAAAAATTAAAAGAAACATGAATTAATTTTGTTGCACTGAAATGAATAACTTCTGTTCATAAAAAGATAACATAAGGGGAATGAAAATACAAACTGTAGGTCTATGGAAGATACTTGTAACTTACCTAACCAGCAAAAGATTTTTTTTGAAAACAATACAAAGACCTTGTGAATCAATAAGGGGAAAAAAAAAGGCATAGCAAAATATATGAATGGTTAATAACCATACAAAAGAGCAATCAAAGAAATGCAAATAAATACCACACACTTAGATACTACTTATACCAACCCAGCTGGCAAGCATTTTAAAGTGTAAAGAGGAGTTGTCAGGATTTAGAACCACAGAACTTAGATACTGCTATGGGCCTGACACAACCACTTTGGAAATGAATTAGGCCTTACCTTGTGCAGGTGACCTGGATATCTTATGACTTGACTGCTTTGTATGTGACTGAGAGACTTGCAGAAGTATGCATAAGATGTTTATAGCAAAAATCAGGGAACAACCCAAATATCCGTTGATAAAAGAATGGATGCAGAAGTTGGGACTGATTTTATACTATGCAGTACTTTCCATTTGTAAGGATTGAGTGGTCATTTCAACATGAATAAAGCTTAGAAAAATGAAAGTTAAGTGAAAGAAAGAAC
Source organism: Oryctolagus cuniculus (assembly GCF_964237555.1). NCBI lineage: Eukaryota > Metazoa > Chordata > Mammalia > Lagomorpha > Leporidae > Oryctolagus > Oryctolagus cuniculus. The sequence continues at coordinate 53,805,272 of NC_091442.1, read as the reverse complement.
TTGCAACAATATATAAAGTGTAATATTTTATGATCTTGGAAAATTAGGAAACCAAAGATGATTTACTGTGTGGAGTCAGACGTACGTACTAGAGCTGTGACCGTGAGCAGAGAGTTGAAACTAGTGATTGCTGATGAGCCGGAGACCAGAGTACCGAGGGCTGCCTCCCCGTACATGTGATGTGTCCTCTTGAGTATTGCACGTATTCACCCTCATTTTATTTGCTGTGCTTCCTAACATATATCCGTACCACATGGGCTTTTTTATGTGTATACTGCTTCATAAGAAACAAATGTTTAGAATCCACAGTGATTTTTAAGTAAATTTAGTAAGACGTTAGGATTTTCCAGAGAAACAGATGGCTCACCAGATTATATACTGAGAAACCCCATAATATCCCTTTCCATAATAATATGGATAGCCAGTTTTGTAGCTCAGCCCAAGGCTGATCAGGGGTGGGGACAGGGGCACAGGTGTAAGTCCCAGAATCTAAAGGTCAAGGAAACACGAGTGCTGCTGATGGCCAACACCAGGAAACCAGGAGTGTCCAGCTCAGGTCTTGAGAATTCACCTTGCCTCTGCTTTTTTGTTCTATTCAGGCCCTCAGCGGATTGGATGATGGCCACCCACAATGGTGAGGGTGGATCTTCTTTACTTACACATTCAAATACTAATCCCTTCTGGAAGCTCCCCCGCAGATATGCCCAGAAGTAATGCTTTACCGGCTCTCCTGGGCATCCCTTGGCCCTGTCAAGTTAACCCACAAAGTCAGCCATCACAGGTGTTCTGCTGCTGTTTGTAACCATCTTGAAAATAACAGTGGGAAATAATGCTGCATCCATATTAATGACAAAACGTGAAATACCTAGGAAGAATTTAATAGGAAAGGTATAAAATCCATTTAAAAAATCTTGTAACTAAAACTGTATCTGAACAATTAGGAAATATACTGAAATATATTGTTTAAGAGAGAGACAGTTAATATTGAGTATCAGTTCTTTCAGATTTTGCATGTAAATTCAGTGTAGTTCAAACTAGAATCTATACATTGTTAAGGAAGTAGACAAAATAAGCTGAGAGTCTACATGGAAGAAATAAGTATTCAAGAAGAGAAAGAGGTTACTTGTTTTATTTTTAAAATTTATTTATTTATTATTTGAAAGGCAGAATTAGAGAGAGAGAGAGAGGTCTTCTATCCGCTGGTTCACTCCCCAAATGGCCACAATGGCCAGTGCTGGGCCGATCTGAAGCCAAGAGCTGGTAGCTTCTTCTAAGTTTCCCACATGGATTTAAGGGTCCAAGGATGTGGGCCATCCCCTGCTGCTCTCCTATGCCGTTAGCAAGGAGCTGAATCAGAAGAGGAGCAGCCAGGATTCCAGCTGGCACTCATGTGAGATGCTGGCACTGCAGGTGGTGGCCTAACCCTGTACAGCACAGCGCCGGCCCCATTGTTTTATTAGGCACTGAAATAATCCAGTAACATCAAAATCAGCCGTGGGTATCTTGGTATCTGCACAAGAACAGAGAGTAATGTTATTAAATATGGCGCAGCTCAGAAGTACCTTCTTTGCTATTAAGTACATTTGCAAGGTTACTTTAGTTTTGACTAACGATGTTGATACAACTAGCCCCACACTTGAATGAAATTAAGTTGGACCCCTGTTTTGTTTCTTAGGCAGAGAGACAGGCAGAGATCTGTATCCACTGGTTCACACTCCAAGTGCCTGTAACAGCCAGGGCTAAGCTAGACTTAAGTCAGAGCCCAGAACTCAATCCAGATCTTCCATAAAATTGGCAGGGACCCAAGTACTTTAGCCAATACCTGAGGCCTCCTAGATAGTGTGTTAGCAGGAAGCTGGACTGGAAACATCAGCCAGGATGCAAACCGGGCACTCGTTATGGGACATAGGCATCCCAAGTGACAGCCTAGCTGCCATGCCAGTCTTCGGATCAGCGCAGCTCCAGCATTGCGGCCGTCTTGGGGGTGGACTAGCGGATGGAAGGCTTCTCTCTCTCACTCGCTCTCTGCCTGTCTGTAACTCTGCCTTTCAAATAAACAAATAAATCTTTATTTAAAAAAATGGGGGGTGGGGGCCGGCTCTGTGGTACAGCAGGTTAACGCCCTGGCCTGAAGCGCTGGCATCCCATATGGGCACCGCTTCTAGTCCTGGCTGCTCTTTTTTTTTTTTTTTTTGACAGGTAGAGTGGACAGTGAGAGAGACAGAGAGAAAGGTCTTCCTTTGCCATTGGTTCACCCTCCAATGGCCGCCAGGGCCGGCGCACCGCGCTGATCCGATGGCAGGAGCCAGGTGCTTCTCCTGGTCTCCCATGGGGTGCAGGGCCCAAGCACTTGGGCCATCCTCCACTGCACTCCCTGGCCACAGCAGAGAGCTGGCCTGGAAGAGGAGCAACCGGGACAGAATGCGGCGCCCTGACCGGGACTAGAACCCGGTGTGCCGGCGCCGCAAGGCGGAGGATTAGCCTAGTGAGCCGCGGCGCCGGCCTCTGGCTGCTCTTCTTCCAATCCAGCTCTCTGCTGTGGCCTGGGAAAGCAGTAAAAGATGACCCAAGTCCTTGGGCCCCTGTACCCACATGGGAGACCTGGAAGAAGCTCCTGGCTTTGGATCGGCACAGCTGTGGCCATTGTGGCCAATTGGGGAGTGAACCAGCAGATGGAAGACCTCTCTCTCTGTCTCTACCTCTCTCTCTAACTCTTTCAAATAAATAAAAGTAAATCTTAAAAAAAAAGGAAACCACTAGAAAGACAACCTAGTTGATAGATAAATGAGCAAGTGTAAGTGAATTGCACATTTACAAAAAACCAGACCAATACACTCTTGAAAAATATGCTCGTCCTCATAAGTAGTGAAATAATTAACAAGATGTCACACGGCAGAAACTCAAAAGTGACTGCCATTGAGTACATAGAGAAAAGGTATTTCACGTACATTAGTGAGGGAAATTGTGGTTTTTTTTTTGTTTTTTTTTTTTTGTTTTTAAGATTTATTTCTTTTACTTGAAAGAGTTAAACAGAGAAGGAGAGGCAGAAAGAGAGAGAGAGAGAGAGAGAGATCTTCCATCCACTGGTTCACTCCCTAATTGACTGCAATGGCTGAAGCTGCGCTGATCCGAAGCCAGGAGCCAAGAACTTCTTTCGGGTCTCCCACATAGGTGCAGGGGCCCAAGGACTTGGGCCATCTTCCACTGCTTTCCCAGGCCATAGCAGAGAGCTGGATCAGAAGTGGAGCAGCCAGGTCTCAAATCAGCACCCATGTGGGATGTTGGCACTGTAGATGGTGGCTTTACCCACTATGTCACAGCACCAGCCCCAAAATTGAAGTTTTATAATACATAGTCTTTGACTCAGCAGGTCTGCTTCTGTGTGACAAGATACCATAACAAGCTTAAAACTATGTCTTTTACCTGTGAAAAATATTTGCATCTATCTCTCTCTATATATATCTAGATCTATAGATCCATAGATCTATATATACAACTATATATAGGTGTCTATATATCTATATCGATATAGATATATATATATAGATGTATATATCTGTATCAATATAGATCTATAGATAGATCTATAGATATATATATAGATATCGATATAGATAGAGATCTATAGATATATAGATCTATAGATAGAGATCTATATATAGAGAAAGAATTATAGCTTATACAGTCCTACCTGTATCTGTACAGCCAAATGTAATAGGTATATAAATAGATTTATTTCTGTAAATAAATGTGAGATCTAAGAAAAGAAAAAAATACATAGCCTACAAACATGAAATCACATCAGACTTTTTGCATAATCAAGAAATGGGAATTAAAGCAAGAAGATACAAGTTTGTAGCCATTAGACAAAAATTTTGTAATTTTTATAACATCAGAAATTAGAGAAAGTGAAGAGAAGCAGATATTCCGAGTGTAGTGCTGAGAAGGATATACATTGGTAGATGCCCTGGAAGGAAATTTGGCAGCATCTCTTGATTTAAATGCATATAGTTTGAGACCCCACATTATATATGACAGGGGACATGTATAGGATATTCACTGGAGGCCTCTTGGAAGTCTTTCTGGGAGGTGTTGGTTAATAATTACAGGTCCTACGCACTGCCTTGAAAAATAGAGATCTGTGTACTAACAGAAAGATCGTTAAAACAGCATGTGTAGAACGTGTTGCAATTCAGATTTACATATATGGTATAAAAAGCCAAAGGTAGCATCCACCTCTTTATAGATACTGGGTAACTTGATGTGCCTTCCCAGAAGTGTTCTAAGAGGATCTCACAGAACTGAGTGTTGGCTCAAGCACTGTTTTTATTTTTATTTTTTTAAACACATGGGTTTTCTTTCTTTTTAAAAATTTTTTAGAAGATTTTATTTATTTGAAAGGTAGAGTTACTGACAGTGAGATGGAGAGACAGAGAAAGATGTCTTCCATCCATCCACTGGTTCACTCTCCAAATGGCCACACGCCTGGAGCTGAGCCGATCCGAAGCCAGGAGCCAGGAGCTTCTTCCAGGTCTCCCATGCAGGTGCAGGGGCCCAAGGACTTGGCCATCTTCCACTGCTTCCCCAGGCCACAGCAGAGAGATAGATCGGAAGTGGAATGCTGCTGGTGGAGGCTTAGCCCACTATGCCACAGCACTGGCCCCTCAAGCATTGTTTATAATTCAGACTTAATAACCAGAAATTGAAGAAGTTATGTGAACAATTAACCAGAAGACCCTTAAATTTTACTCTCTGGTATTTATTCAAGAGAAATGAAACCTAAATCTACAAAAAGATTGGCACACAACATGCATGGCAGCTAACGCTAGAAATAGCCCAAGAGAATACATAAATAATTTATATTTACACAGTGGAATGCATTCAACAATATAAAGGACAAACCAGCATGCAACAACATGGGTGAACCTCAAAACTATGTTGAATGGAAGGCAACCCAGACACAAGAGAACCTACTGACACTGTTGCCTGAGGTTCTAGAATAGGAAGAACTGAGCTGCGGTGACAAAATCAGACTAGTGGTTGCTTGGGAAAGCACTGACTGAACCTCCTGCGGCATTGGACATGTGCTGTCTCTCCAGGGGTACAGGTGATGCAGGCATGGGCGTTTGCCAGAACTGGTTGAATTCTACTCTTAAGATCTGTTTACTTTGCTGTATGTAGGTAATACCTTAAGTTTTCAAATGAGGGGGAAAAGGGGACCAGGTAAAATTACAGAAGAAAATTTACTATTTAAAGAATGTAAAGTTGTTTTCTAACATTCAAAACAAATGTTTATATTTAGAGAAGCTGCTCGAGAATGTCGCAGAAAGAAGAAAGAGTATGTGAAATGCCTGGAGAATCGAGTTGCAGTTCTGGAGAATCAAAATAAAACTCTGATAGAAGAGTTAAAGACTTTAAAAGATCTTTATTCCCATAAAAGTGTTTGATTCTTAAGAAAGAAAGAAAATATTTTTGTGGACTTGCCTAAAAATTAGATGGATTTCTTTTTAGCAGAGTTTTATAAATTAAAAGGTCAAAAGTGAAGCTTTTTATTTAGGTTTTTGCAACAAAGATATCTTATGCAAGAGATGTGTCGACAGGATTAAGTGGAAAACAACCTCAAGGAAGCTCTGGGCACAACTGGAAGCTGTGTAAAAATTAAACTCAAGAACCAAGAAGCAGGCATTTTCTAAATAACAATGGTGTCAACCCAGAAATACAAAAAAGATGAAATATGGTAAATTGAATTTTTAAAAATAAATCAATTTACCCTATAGGTTTGCATTTCTTATTGTTTCCTGAAATTTACCTTTTTTTCAGTTGTGTGTGTGTGTGTGTGTGATTTTTGCCAATAAATTCTAAATTACAATTGTAAAAGAAAACCTTAGTACATTACTAAAAGATAAATTATGTTTTATGATTATATATGCTTGTTCCATTGTCAGGTCTTTTAAGTGAGTTTTTTTTTTTTTTTTTAAAGTTTATTTGTTGGACTTGAGAGGGTTTTTGAAACTGGGTTAACCATTTTGAGGTCTTGTCCTAAAGCTATCTAAGGTACATGAATGGAGTGTGGTGATTTTATAACTTTTTTTTTTATCAGAATGGAAAGAAAACTGTTTAATAGTTTAATGTTTTTAAATTGGTCCTTGCTTACTCTGGTAATGGTGATTTTCTACAAATATGTAATAAATTTTTTTTGATTCTGTATTCTGTATGCAGTTGAATATCCATTACTTATTCTGTGTGCTTTAATAGAATGGAATGTTTACAGGCCCTTAAAATATATTATTTTTAAAAAAACCTGAAGATGCATACCAAAGTTTTTCCAAGAGGATTTTATAGTCAATGTAAGGTTTATCAGATCTTAAAATAGTACGATTATTAAGGTAATTTTATGTTAGAGACTATTTTGTAATGTAGTGAATGGTACCTTTATAAGAAAAGTGACTGCCAATATATTTTTATAGCTGATCTTTATAAATTCTAATATTGAGTTTTTAATGATTATTTTAAATGTTTATATAGTTTGTTTAGTAAAAAACATTTGCATCTCAAAGTATCATTTTTATATTATGAGAGTAAAGTTTTCAGATTGGCTAATATTTGCATTGTAAGTTTTATATGCAGTTTATCTAAAGAGAAATGCTGTCAGTACATACACCTGTGTTTAACCTCTCTGTATTCCAATTTGTATACACTTTGAAATTGTACCGCGAAACTATTGTGTGCTTCTATACAATATGTATCATATTGTCCATGAAATTAAAAAGAATTTGATAAAATTAAGTTTGCTGGACGTAAGCTGATGCTTTATGTGTGGGTGAAGGCTTACTGATAGCCTGTGTTAAAGATACTAATGACGGCGGTTCTAGTTTTTTAATGAGGTACGTTTGCAGTTAGTTCTGGAGGATTATGGTTGTATTTTTTGTTTCCATCAGACCAGTTGGAGTAAACTCAGCTAACTCATGGTTAAAGGAGACTGTTACATAGGCAGTCTTTAACTCATACATTTATGATGGATCCCCCTGTAGAATCCTGTTACTCAAAAGGCATTTAAAATAGGACAACGTTGACTTGGCTGCCGCTGTTGAAGTGTGATCACCAGAACGCTAACGTCACTTAATACCGCGTGTAAAGCCGTAAACTCAGCCAGTGTCCCTGAGGCCTCAGGAGCAGAGGGAGGTATATGCTCACTGGGTTGTGTCAGAAGAGTGTCTTCTTAATAAAGATTTATTTACTGATGTGAAAGGCAGAGTTAGAGAGGGAGAGGAAGAGTTTACTCTCCAGACGGCCGCGGGGGCCCGGAGCCTGGCACGCCATCAGGGTCTGCAGCCGCATTAGCAGAGAGCTAACCTGAAAGTGAAGCAACTGCGCCGCGAGCCGGCCCGCATAGGCAGCAGCCGACAGTGCTGCGCCACAAAGCTTGTCCCCAGCAGTTTTCATCGTGTCAAGGGTGAGCCACGGGGCCAGCGCCTGCAGTGCCGGCATCCCATATAGGCGCTGGTTCGAGTCCTGGCTGCTCCAGCCCTCTGCTACGGCCTGGGAAAGCAGTAGAAAATGGCGCCCCTGCACCCGCTTGGGAGACCTGGAAGAAGCTCCTGGCTCCTGGCTTCGGATCGGCACAGCTCCGGCCATGCGGCCAGTTGGGGAGTGAACCTCTCTGTAATTCTGCCTTTCAAATCAATCAATAAATCTTCAAAAAAAAAAAAAAAAAAAAAGATGATCCAGCTCTTTGTGCTGTAGTAGTTGCATGTTGTCAGGTATTTGTAAACTCTGCTGCCCCAGACTTCTGGTGTAAAGTCTTGCTCACCAGACCCAATTAGTGCCTCTGGATGTGTACAACAGGCCTGGGCAAGCCGCTGAGGCTTCCTTAAATGCACACCGAATTGCTTTCCTGGATGTTTTTCTAATTGGAATCCAGTGTGGGACTTTATAACTTTTTCAAATGATAAGAGTACAGACATGAATTCGGACTTCCAAAATGCAAGACTAATGGAATTATTTCCTTAGCTTAGTATTTTACTTAGTAAATCATGAGTTTATAAGTTTACGTATTGCAGGGCTGCTATTGTGGCACAGTGGGTTAAGCCGCCACCTGTGATGCCAGCATTCCCTATCGGAGTTCCAGTGTGAGTCCTGGCTGCTCCACGATTGGCCACGACGGCCGGAGCTGCGCTGATCCGAAGCCAGGAGCCAGGAGCTTCTTCCAGGTCTCCCATGGGGGTGCAGGGACACAAGGACTTGGGCCATCTTCTACTTTCCCAGGCCTCAGCAGAGAGCTGGATCAGAAGTGGAGCAGCCAGGACTCGAACTGGCACCCATATGGGATGCAAGGCAGCAGCTTTACCCACTATGCCACAGTGCTGGCCCCTCTCCCTGTCTTTCTGTAATACCTTCAAATAAATATATTTTTTAAAATTCATGTATTGTGTTGATGGAAATAGATTATGGCCCACAGACACATCAAGGGCATATAATAAGATGTCTCTTTAATTTTATTGAGCATGGTCATTGATTAGAGCTTTGGAAATCTTGTATTTATTCTTATACCAATTATTACACCAATTAGACCAGGTTAAATCTGTATTTTTTCCTGTTAAATATGTAGACTTTGTAGGGGCACAAGGTACATAGTATGGCTCGGAATCATGCAATCAGTTGTCATAATGGCAGTTCAGAGACCCAGAAAGATGCTAGAAATTGATACAATGTGTGTGAAGTTTAAGGGCTTGATAGTGAACTTAAAGGGACAGTCACAGGTATAATCAAATATACAGTGTCATCGTGTTCAGTAGTTAATGTCAGCATCTCAGTCCCGAGTGCCCGAGTTCAAGACCACTCCAGGGTCAGTGCTGTGGCTTAGTGGGTAAAGCCACCGCCTGCAGTGCCGGCATCCCATATGAGTGCTGGTTCAAGTCCTGGCTGCTCCACTTCTGATCCAGCTCTCTGCTGTGGCCTGGGAAAGCAGTGGAAGATGGCCCAAGGCCTTGGGCACCTGCGCCCACATGGGAGACCGGGAAGAAGCTCCTGGCTCCTCGCTTTGGATCAGCACAGCTCCAGCCGTTGCAGCCATCTGGGGAGAGACCCTCCCCCCCCGACCTGTCCTCTGTGTAATGGTGACTTTCAAGTAAGATAAATCTAAAAAAAACAAAACAAAACAAAAAACTACGGTCTCCTGCTCGCTGAGACTGGGGTGGCAGCAATGTTAGCTCAAGTAATTGGATCCCTGCTGCCCTTGTACTCGCCTCCTGGCTCCAGCCCCAGCCCAGCCCGTCATCATGGGCATTTGGGGAGTGAACCAGTGGATGGGAGCTCTGTCTGCCTCTGAAGGAACAGAAAGCCATAGCTTTATAAGATCTATCAAAATATAACTGTGATAATCATATAACATCATTTGCTCATATATATATATATATATATATATAAACTTTTACTATAAAACAGTGAAACAGGGCCAGCGCTGTGGCGCCTGGAGTGGTCTTGAACTCGGGCACTCGGGACTGAGATGCTGACATTTCAACTACTAAACACGATGACACTGTATATTTGATTATACCTGTGACTGGCCCTTTAAGTTCACTATCAAGCCCTTATTCTCCGCCCGCAGTGCCAGCATCCCATATGGGCGCCAGCTGCTCCACTTCCGATCCAGCTCTCTGCTATGGCCTGGGAAAGCAGCAGATGGCCCAAGTTCTTGGGCCCCTGTACCTGCGTGGGAGACCCAGAAGAAACTCCTGGCTCCTGGCTTCGGATTGGCCCATCTCTGGCCATTTGGGGAATGAACCACCGGATTGAAGACCTCTCTCTGTCTCTCCCTCTCACTGTCTAACTCTCTCAAGTAAATAAAGTCTTTTTAAAAAACTCTGAGATAACATTTACATCAAGGTTGTAGAATTCAGAAGCCTGTTGTAGGGAGAGTTTGGCAGGAATCTTCAGGGGACAGTCACTTTACTTCCCTTCCTTCCTTTTTTTTTTTTTTTAAGATTTATTTATTTGAAAGAGTTAGAGGGGAGAGACGGAGAAAGAGATCTTCCATCTGCTGGTTCACTCCCCAGATGGCTGCATTGGCAGGGGCTGGGCCAGGCTCAAGCCAGGAGCCAGGAGCTCCTTCCAGGTCTCCCACCTGGTGGCAGGAGCCCAAGGACTTGGGCTATCCTCCACTACTTTCCCCAGCCCATTAGCAGGGAGCTGGATTGGAAGTGGAGCAGCCAGGACTCGAACCGGCGCCCATATGGGATGCTGGCACAGCAGAAGGCATCTTAACCTGCTATACCACAGTGCAAGCCCCTCTTTTTTTTTTTTTTTTTTTTTTTTTTTAAATGTATGTATTTGAGAAGTAAGAGTTACTGACAGAGAGGGATAAGATGGAGAGAGACGTCTTCCATCTGCTGGGTCACTCCCAAAATGGCTGCAAATGGCTGGAGCTGGGCTTCTTCCAGGTCTCCCACATTGATGCAGGGGTCCAAGGACATGGGCCATTCTTCACTGCCTTCCCAGGCCACAGCAGAGAGCTGGATTGGAAGAGGAGCAACCAGGACTAGAACCCGGCGCCCATATGGGATGCCGATGCTGCAGGCGGAGGATTAACCAAGTGAGCCACGGTGCCGGCCCCTCTTTTTTTTTATTTTATTTTTATTTTTTTTAGGATTTATTTGAAAGGCAAAGTAACAGGGAGGGAGAGACAAACTTTCCATCTGCTATCCCCCCTCCCCGCAATGGCTGGAACAGTCAGGGTTGGGTCAGGTCAAAGCCGGGAGCTAGGGACGCCATCTGGTCTCCCACGTGGGTGGCAGGAGCCCACCCATTTGATCCATCTTCCACCGCTGTCTTCCCAGGTACATTAGCAGTGGAGCAGCCAGGACCCGAACTGGTGCTTTGATAACGGGATGGCGGTATTGCAAGCTGCAGCTTAACCAGCTGCGCCACAACACGGCCCTGCGCCTTTTCTTTGTTTTCTCATGGTGAGAAGGTGGCATTCAGAATTAGCCAGCTGGTGGCTGCAGGGGGTGGTTGCAGGAGGACTGATAAGCAGGAGCCAGCTGAACACAAGCCTCTGTCTTGGGCCTGGCCAGGGCGCTGTTCTCGCCGTGTAGTGTCGTGGGGCTTCCTCCCCGCCTCTTTGGTGCGGAGCTTGAGTCCACGTGAGCACGCCTGTGCTGTCGTCTTCTGTGCGCGTGGTGCTGGGGGAAGTCGATGGCAGAGCTGTCAGGCTTGATCGTCCGGGCGCTCTTTGGGGGGTCTTGGGGCTGGGTGTGGGTGACAGCAGGCGCATTTTTGCCGAGTGTGGACACCTTTCAGCACTGCCACCTTGGCCTTCAGAGCCTTTGCTTTGGGAGGGGCAGGAGCCGCCTCCTTCCCCTTCTGGATGGTCTTGGTGACAAGCCCCGGACCTTCCTTCCTTCCCTCCCTCCCTCCTCCTTCTTCCGTCCCTTCCCTTCCCCTTAAGATTTATTACTTCAGTTGAAAGAGTTACAGAGAGGCAGAGAGAGATCTCTTCCATCGCTGGTTCACTCCCTAAATGGCCACAATGGCTGGAGTTGGGCCATTCTGAAGCCAGGAGCCAGGAGTCTCTTCCGGGTCTCCCAAGTGGATGCAGGGCCCAAGGACTTGGGCTCATCTTCCACTGCTTTCCCAGGCCATAGCAGAGAGCTGGATCAAAACTGGAGCAGCCGGGACTCAAACCGGCGCCCACATGGGATGCCGGCCCTGCAGGCGGCGGCCCCTGTACCTTCTTACCTGGTGTTGCAGAGTCTTGTCCTGCACCAACTCTTAGAAGCTTATTAGAGTTTAAAGGTTCCATCTAAGTATGTCCACTAGGTGGCAGCCTTCCATTTTAAAATCTCAGAAGTCCTGCAAACTTCAAAAGTACTGGGGAACTTCAAAAGTTCACAGAAAGTGGGAACACAGAATGCTTGTTGGAACACCGCTTTGGCCTAGCGTTAGGACACCGGCATCACACATGGGAGTGCTGAGTTCCGTTCCTGGCTCCAGCCACCAACTCCAGCTTCCTGCTAAGGGATCCTGCCTCAACTAATTGGGTTCCTGCCGCCCACGTGGGAGACCTGGATGGAGTTTCTGGCTCCTGTCGTTGGTCTCAGCCCATCCCTGGTTCTTAGGGCATTTGAGGAGTGAACCAGCAGATGGGAGCGCTTTCTCTACGAATGAACACATACATTTTTAAAGATTTATTCATTGACTGATTTGGAAGGCAGAGTGACAGAGAAATGAGAGACAAACAGAACGTGCACCGCAGGTTTACCTTCCAAGTGGCTGAAACAGCGGGGGCCAGGCCAGGCTACCGTCAGGAGCCTGGAACTTCATCCGGATTTCACGTGCGGGTGTCAGGGACCCGTGCACCTGGGCCACCGTCCACTGTCTTCTGAGGCACGTTAGCATAGCAGCCAGGGCTCTAACCAGCACTCTGATGTGGAGTGCACGCATCAACAGTGCCTGCCCCAATAATGTTAAAAATGTTTCTTTTTGTGCAAAAATTTTTGAAATCTAGTTTTTCTCAATAGGTGGATATTTCCACAAAACTTGCTAAGATCATGTATGCATGGATTTCAAAAGTTTTGTACCAGAAGGACCTACCTTTTATTGTTTGTTGAAAATTTATTTGGCACTGTGGCGTAGTGGGTAAAGCTGCCAGTTGCAGTGCCGGCATCCCATATGGGTATCGGGTTGATTCCTGGCTGCTCCTCTTCCGATCCAGCTCTCTGCTATGGCCTGGGAAAGCAGTAGAAGATGGCCCAAGTCCTTTGGCCCCTGTACCCACTTGGGAGACCCGGAAGAAGCTTCTGGCTCCTGGCTTTAAAATGGAAAAAAGAAAATGACATGACACTTCTTTGTCTACTGCCTGTTGCAATCAGAAGTAAGCAATCAAATACGATTCCTAACCATTAGCTATTACAGAGCATTGTACCAAGGAAGCCTTCCATGGGATGGTTCACTCCCCCAGTGACTGTAACAATCTGGGTCTGGACCAGGCTGAAGTCAGGAACTCCATCCGGGTCTCCCATGTGGGTGGCAGGGACCAAAGCACTTGGGCCATCTTCCACTGCCTCCCAGGGCATGCATTAGCAGTGCTGGGCGGGAAGCCGAGCAGCCAGGACTTGAACTGGCAGAGACCGTGGGTCCTCTTGGCCTCCATCACTGCATGCGCGGGTTCCTGTAATCCCTCCCTCCTCCCCTCCCCCTCCCTTCCCCTGCGCCCCCTTCTCTCTCTCCACCAGTGCTTTTGTTTAAAGAACCCTAACTAACACAGTTCAAAACCAAGCAAAGTTCAATAATACATCGCTTACAACAGTGCTGTGCACTTGTTCTGGAGCATTCTTTGCAGTGGTTAGAATATTCCTCGACCGAGCTGCCCAGTATGGTAACAACTAGTAACGTGTGCCTATTAGCACTTAAAACGGGACACATGAGGAGCAGGTGTTTCGTCCAGCAGATGAATGCCCGTGTTCCATGTTGGAGGACCGACTGGGATTCAACACTCAGCTCCAGCCTGCTAACGCAGCCCCTGGGAGGCAGCGGTGATGGCTTCATCGCTTAGGCTCCTGCCCACGGGGGAGACCTGTATTGAGTTCCCGGCTTCTGGCTTTGGCCCTGGTCATTCTGGGCATTTGGGAAGTGAAGTAGCAGATGGGAGCTCTCGCTGTCTCTCTCTGCTTCTCAAAAAAAGGATTAGAGGGCTGGCACCATGGCACAGTAGGTTAATCTTCTGCCTGTGGTGCCGGCATCCATTATGGGCACCGGTCCTAGTCCTGGCTGCTCCTCTTCCAATCCAGCTCTCTGCTGTGACCTGGGAAAGCAGTGGAGGATGGCTCAGGTCCTTGGGCCCCTGCACCCCTATGGGAGACCCGGAAGAAGCTCCTGGCTCCTGGCTTTGGATCGGCATAGCTCTGGCTGTTGCGGCCATTTGGGGAGTGAACCAGCAGATGGAAGACCTCTCTCTCTCTCACTGTTTGTAATTCTACCTCTCAAATAAATAAATAAATAAATATGTAAAACCAAAGAATTAAGAAATAAAGACAAGTGTGGCTCAGGAACCAATTTCAATGTAATGAAAATCTAAGCTTATTACATGTTGCTAGTGGCTGCCATGTTTTACAGCCAGGTTTATAAAGACAATCAATGGAATAATAAATACAAAATTCAGAATACTGGTTATTTTTAAAAAAGAGTTTTAATTTTATTTATTTGAAAGGATTACAGAGTGAGGGAGGTCTTCCATCCACTGGTTTGCTCCCCAAATAGCCGCAACGTTGGGAGCTGAGCGGATCCGAAGCCAGGAGCCAGGAGCTTTTTCTGGGTCTCCCATATGGGTGCAGAGACCCGCATGGCTTCTCTCTGGCTTCCTCGAACTGGCACCCATATAAGATGCCAGTGCCAGCCCCTCCAGTTTTCTGATTCACTCCCCCAATGCCTGTAACAGCCAGGGCTGGGCTGGGCTGGAATGAAAGCCAGGAGCCAGAAACTCAGTCCAAGTTTCCTACATGGGCGGCAGGGAGCTCATTAACTGAGTCATTGCTGCTGCCCCCCTGTGTGCATTAACAGGAAGCTGGAGTTTGCTGTTGGCTATTGTGGGAGGTCTCTGCACAGAGCCTAGCGCAGCTCACAACAGCAGACCTGGAGAGAGCGCTCGAGACACAAGGCACCAGCTTTGTATAGGCTAGTCTTGGAAGTGGTGGCCATGCTATCACTAGATTGGGGCCAGCGCTGTGGCATAGTGGGTACAGCTGCCACCTGCAGTGGATGGCCAATGGCCCAAGTCCTTGGACCCTACACCCTCATGGGAGACTCGGAAGAAGCTCCTGGCTTCTGGCTGCGGAATGGCCCAACTCCAGCCATTGAGGCCATTTGGGGAGTGAACCAGCAGAAGGAAGACCTCTCTGTGTGTTTGTCTCTCTCTTCCTCTGCCTTTCAAATAAATAAGTCTTAAAAAAATAGACTTGCTAGATTCAGCCAACACTGAAGGGGGAGGGGATTAAGCAAAGTGCATCAATACCAGGAGACAGGGTTGGTTGGGGGCTGCCCACCACAGTGGGGCATCTTCGTCCGTCGTGGGAGTGGCCCACAGCAAGGAGTGACGATGAGGAGTGAGGCAGGCAGAGGCACCTCTGCAGTCACTGGTCCCTTTTCCACGGCTCCTTCTTGGCCAGGCTGCACGCTCCTGATTTATGAATCTGTCACAGCAAGGGCTGAGATCACGTCCTGCTGACAAGGCCACCACAATCAGATCACCCCCACACACAGGAGCTCACGTCCTCTACCTGTGACCCCCCTCTTTCCAGTATCACCTTCTTGGACAATGGGGAACGTGTTCATGGCAGCCGCTGGGTCTCCCGTGCCGCCCACTGGTTTCAGCTCTGGCCTGGGGCCTCTGGCTTCCTCGCCCACACATGACCACCTGTGCCCAACTAATTATGTTCCCTCTCCTTAATGTTCCCAGATACCTCAGCCTCAGAGGGATGACATAAGCCAGGTGGCTGGCCTTTCATTGACCCCTCCTCCAGACTACCGGAGGACATGCTGTTCCCTTGTTCATGAAGGTGTGGGCAAAGAAAGGGAAAACACAGCTCAGGATAGACATGGCTTTAATTTAAAATCAAATGCCTGATGTCATTCTTTTTAAACAATTCTTTCATTGTTTGAAAGGCAGAGCAGGAGAAAGAGAGAGGGAGAGACAGAGATCTTCCATCCACTGGTTCACTCCCCAAATGGCTGCAACGGCTCGGGCTGGGCAAGGCAGAAGCCAGGACTCCATCCGGGTCTCCCACGTGGACGGCAGTGACCCAAGCACTTGGGCCATTTTCTGCTACTTTTCCAGGTGCACTAGCAGGGAGCTACATTGGAAGTGGAGCAGCGGCCTTGAACCAAGGCTCTGATACAGGATGCCAGTGTCATGGTGGTAACTTAACTGCTGCACCACACTGGCCCCTAGATGGTATTCTAGAAAAGTCTGGATCGTGTTAAAGAACAATTATTCATGATACAAGTTAAAGCATGGGAAGGAAGACTATTCAGAAAGGTAAGGGACAACCGAGCTCAACCCTAAATACAGCCTGGGAAAGTAGGTGAAAAACCACTAAGACATAACATCGAAAGGAGTTCCTGAAAGCAGGCCAGAGGGATGGTGGAGCCTGAGGAATCAGATCAGGTATAGGGGGAGGGGTTCTTTCTTAACTGACTCAGCAGGGTTCTTGCTAAAACCTGATTTTACAAAAAAAAAAAAAAAAAAAAAGAAAAGAAAAGAAAAGAAAGAAAGAAAAGTGCAGAGATGGGCCTAGAAAGTTCAGGAGCTTGATTCAAGTTTTGTCAAGCCGAGAATCTTTGTCATCCGCCGCAGTGAAATTCTCACAGGCACCTTTTTGGCTCAGTCTTGGCCTTGTGCCATCTTGTTCTTTCCTGCCTCTTCCCCAGTTTCTTTACACAGTGACAAATTTCTCTTGATTATGCTGAGCAGTCAGCACCCTACCCCGACTCTAAACCATGCTTCAGGCCTATTTCTGCATACCCCAAACGCATATAAAATGCTTTGATTTTAGACCTTTACTTATACAAAAACAGGAAGAAACATTCAATTTTTTAAAAGATGTTTATTTGAGAGGTAGAGTTACAGACAGAAGGAGCTACAGAAAGAGGTCTTCCATCTGCTGGTTCACTCCCCAAATGGCTGCAACGGCCAGTGCTGAGCTGATCCGAAGCCAGAAGCTTCCTCCAGGTCTCTCAGCAGGTGCAGGGGCCCCTGCACTTGGGTCATCTTCCACTGCTCTGCCAGGCCATCACAGAGAGCTGGATGGGAAGAGGAGCAGCCGGGACTCGAACCAGTGCCCATATGGGATGCCAGGGCCATAGGTGGAGGCTTAGCCCCCCTACACCACAGTACTAGCCTCAAGCTTTTTTTTTTTTTTCTCTTCTACATATCCTGGTCTAAATATTTAAGGCAGAGCTTCTCCCTTCAGGCAACAGTAAAAATAACAGTAGAATCGGCTGGGGCCCAGGTTGCTTCTGGAGGTCTCCAGGGCCCTCCACCCCAGGGTCCCCAGCCCCTGGCCTCCCGCCTGGTCACACTACTGCGCTGAACAAGTGCTGTGCCGGCAACGTCGCAGTAGACGCCAACTGTAGTGATGCCAGGAGACCTGACGCAGGCGGGAAGCCCCGCCCCTCACGCAACCCACGCACGCCCCCAACTTCCGACTTCCGGCGCGGCGCCTCCGCGCCCGTTCGCCCGCTCGCCGCCATCTTGCCCACTAGGAGCTCTCAAATGGCGCTGCGGATCGTGAGCGCCGCGCTGCTGTTTGTGGGGAGCGTTCCCTTATACTGGGAGCAGCACTCGCTCCCTGACAGGACTCGGCTTGGCTCCTCTTGGGCAGCGGCCGGTGGCCTGGAGCCTGCCGAGGCTGCGCGTGGGCGGCTCAGGGGGCACAGGGCATCCCCGAAGGCCCAGTCTGATGCAAAGGGCAGTCTGTTCACCCGCGTCCTGGGCTGTCCCAAATGCTGCCGCCTTTGAATTTGGGGCCTTCCTGTTCTGTTGTCCCAACTTCCTGTAACAGAGTTGTAGACATCAGTTTCTAGAACTGTTAGGCTGAGCATAGTGGTAATAGTACAGATGACAGAGTTGTGTGTGGGGGTCTCTAAGTGCTCCTCAATCCACTGTGGGGCTCATTTTCGTTTTACAGATGAGTAACTCATTGGAATTCAGAGCCGAAAGGGCTGTTGGGTGACCTTTTACTGCAACTGAGCACAGTTAGCCCAAGTTAAATGACAAGTATTCGGACTTGTAGCTCTGGATTCAGCAATCCCAGAATCTTTAACCTGTTTCACACAGGGGAGGAAGTGGAACCTGGCTAGAGAAACTGACCTCATTTTTACACTTTTGAGGAACAGAATCCTAATAGTAATGAACTGTGTTGATTTCAAGCCTTTGTTTGTAAGGAGTCGATTATGGCATGTTTGTCTTAACTGTCCATTACGATTCGTTAAAAATAGGAGCATGTGCCAGGTCTCCAACTTCCTTTATTGTTTTTTTAAATAGGAATGTAAAGGATCATACTAATGTGTTCACGTGAGGAAGAAACATATAGATGCTACACGTAATATATCATTTTCCTTCCTTCCTTCCTTCCTTCCTTCCTTCCTTCCTTCCTTCCTTCCTTCCTTCCTTCCTTTCGACAGGCAGAGTGGACAGTGTGAGAGAGAGACAGAGAGAAAGGTCTTCCTTTGCCATTGGTTCACCCTCCAATGGCCGCCGCAGCTGGCGCACCACGCTGATCCGAAGGCAGGAGCCAGGTGCTTCTCCTGGTCTCCCATGGGGTGCAGGGCCCAAGTACTTGGGCCATCCTCCACTGCCTTCCCGGGCCACAGCAGAGAGCTGGCCTGGAAGAGGGGCAACCGGGAAAGAATCAGGTGCCCTGACCGGGACTAGAACCTGGTGTGCCGGTGCCGCTAGGTGGAGGATTAGCCTATTGAGCTGCAGCGCCGGCCATCATTTTCATTTTTAGATTGTGGAACAGCACCGCTTAGGGATATGTTGAAAGGGTCTCAGATTGTGGGAGGCACAGAAGCTGAGGCTGGCACGTGGCCATGGATAGTTAGCCTGCAGCTTAAGTATGGCCGGCTTCTTGCTCATATATGCGGGGGAAGCCTAGTGAGAGAAAGATGGGTTATCACGGCTGCCCACTGCACCAAAGACATGAGGTATGTATTCAGATCACTTTACTCTCCAACTTTATTCTCTTTGGGATAGTTTGTGGTGGTAGGGCACCTTTTGACTTCAGCTACTTTCACTCAAGGCATTTGTTTGCAAGTAGCCATGATGCCATATACCCAGTAAACTGTATTTGTGGAAATTAATCCCTTAAGTCAGAGGTTGGCAAACTTCTGTAAAGACTAAATATTGTAGATATTTGTAGGCCACATGGTTTATGGTGCAGTTACTTAGCATGAAAGCACCCATAGACAATACCTAAGTGAATGGGTGTGCATGTGATCCAATAAGACCTTCTATATGAACGCTGACATTTGAAACCTGTTACGAAATTTTTTCAACCACTTAAAAATGATTGAAAAAGAGACTCCCTTTTCCTCAATTTGCATTACCCCGTGAAATCTCCACTACAATCTGATTTCTGTGACCAAAACCCGATAAAGATCCTCTTCCATGCTAAACCCAGTGACCTCAGTTCTCTTACTGTTGGATCTCTAAAGCATTTGGCCATGTTGACTACATCCTCACCTTGAAAGTCTCTGTTCCTCATTTCTAAGGCACCATTCTCTCCTTTTTTTAATTTCTCTTCTTCTTTTATTTTAAATTTTTTATTTTTAGATATTTATTTGAAAGAGAGAGAGAGAAAGAGAGAGAGAGAACACACTCTCATCTATTGATTCACTCCTCAAATCCTCAAAAGGGCTGGAGCCAGGAGCCAAAAGTTAAGTCTAGGTCTCCCATGTGGGTGGAAGGGACCCTATCAATTGGGCCATCACCACTCTATCCCAGAATCCACACTAGAGCAGGAGTTGGTGCTGGGTATTGAACTCAGGTACTCTGTAGAACATGGTTATCTTTTTTTTTTTTTTTTTTTTTTTTTTACGATTTTATTTATTTGAGAGGCAGAGTTACAGAGAGAGGGAGAGAGAAAGAAAAAGGTCTTCCATTCACTGGTTCGCTCCCCAAATGGCCGTAATGGCTTCGTCAAAGCCAGGAACCAGGAGCTTTCTCTGGGTCGCACACATGGGTGCAGGGCCCAAGGACTTGGGCCATCTTCTACTGCTTTCCCAGGCCACAAGCAGAGAGCTGTATCAGAAGAGCAGCAGCCAGGACACAAACCAGTGCCCATATGGGATGCTGGCCCAGAACCATAGGTGGAGTCTTAGCCTATGCCATAGCACCGCCGAAGAACATGGTGTCTTAACCACTAACCTAAACAGCCACTCCTGTCGTTTTTGTTTTTGTTTTGGCTTTTAAGACAACAATCTCTTTTTTTAATTAACTCATTCATTTGAAAGGCAGATACAGAGAGAGAAAATGAGAGCGAGAAAGATATCTTCCACCCATTGGCTAACTCCCTAAATGACCAGCCAGAGCTGGGCCAGGCTGAAGCCAGGACCCAGGAGCTTCATCTGAGTCTCCTATGTGGGAAGCAAGGGCCTAAGCACTTGGACCATCTTCTGCTTCTCTAGGCCCATTAGCAGGGAGCCAGATCAGAAGTGGAGCAGCCAGGACTCAAACTGGTGCCTATATGCCATGCCAGCATTGTAGGCAGAGGTTTAACCTTCTATGCCACAGGACTGGCTCCTCCTGTCATCTTTTAAATTGCAGTGTTTTCTAGAGTTCTGTTTCCTATTCTCTTGCCTTATCATTCTGTATTCTTTCCTAGAGATGTCTCATCTACTGCTGTTGCAGCCACCTTCTAATCTTTCCTGATGAGTCATATACCCCACTCCCTACTGTACATACCTATTGGAGTCATATTCTCAACAAATGTAAAATTGACCTTTGTATCCTTCCTCTAACCTTTGTTAGTTTTCTAAGTTAGTAGCATCAGCCAGAGCTCTATTACGCAGAAAGTTACCTGATTTCTGTCACTTCACCTGTCCAGTTGGTCCTCAAGACCTGTGAAGTCTGTGCAGTACTTAAGTTTGTTTATTCTGTCCTTCAGCACTCCCTATGGGTTAGAAATAAATCTAGAATGTCAGTCTCCATATCTCTATATCATAACTTACCTACTTATCCTTACACTATTACTGTAATAGCTGTCTTAATAAGGGTGAAGTGGGAGCTCATTGCGACTAGGATTTCCATGTCCCTAATTACTAGTGATACTGTTCATATGCTCATTGGCCATTTGTATATCTTCTTTGGAGAAATGACTACTCAGATCATCTGTCCATTTTTTTTAAATTATTTACTTCTTTGAAAGGCAGAGTGACAGAGAAAGAGGGGGAGAGAAAGAAAGAGAAAGAGATCTTCCATTTGTTGGATCACTGCGCAAATGCCAGCAACAGCCAGGGCTAGGCCAAGCTGAAGCCAGGAGCCAGGATATCCATCCGGGTCTCCTCTGTGGGTGGCAGGACTTCAGTTACTTGAGCCATCATCTGCTGCCTTCCTGGTGTATTTGCAGAGAGTTGGACTGTAAACAGAGTAGCTGGTTCTGTCCCAGGACACACTCTGTAGGCATCCCAAGAGGCAACTTGACCTGCTGCACCAGAACACCCCCTCCCCCCAACTTTGTCCATTTTTGAATTAGGCTGTTCTTTTGTTGTTGAATTGTAGTCATTTGGCAGCTTAACCTGCCGCACCATAACACATGCCCTCTTTGTTCCTTTTTGAGTTGAGTTTTTGTTGTTGCTGTTGAACTGTAGTAGTTCTTTGTATATTCTGTATATCAATCCCTTATCAGAACTATGACTTGCATGTTTTCTCCCATTCTGTGGTTCTGTTTTCACTCTGTGGATCATGTCCTCTGATGTATAAAAGTTTTCAATTTTGATGAAGTCTAATTTATCTTAATTTTTTTCTTTTGTTGCCCTTGCTCATCATAGCTAAGCAATTACCAAACCCAGTATTATGAAGCTTTTCTCCTGTGTTTCTTTCTAGGAACTTTATAGCTGTAGTTCTTAAATTTAGGTCTTTAATCAATTTGTAGTTAATTTTTCTATATGCTATAAGGTATGGGTCCAATTCCATTGTTTAGTATGTAGATATCCAGCTTTCTCTGCACTGTCATTTTCCCATGGATTGGACTTGGCACCTCATTGAAAATCAACTGACCACATACACAGGTTGAAGTTCATGGAAAATGGAATGCAAAAGTAAGTTTATTTTGGTGCAAAAAATTTTTAAGTCCATGCATAGAAACTTCACAAAGTTCAAGGAAAATATATAGTATGAGAAAACTGCATAGATTTCAAAAATTTTTTTAAAACAAAACAAACTTGCCTTTCATTTCATTTTCCATAAACTTTTGGAGTCACCCTCACATGAGAAGATTTATATCTGAGCTATTATTTCCCATTAGTGTATATGTGTCCTTCTACTTGTACTGCACTGTTTTGATTATTATAACTTTGTAGTGTATTTTTTTAAAGATTTATTTATTTATTTGAAAGAGTTACACAGAGAGAGGAGAGGCAGAGAGAGAGTGGTCTTCCATCCGCTGGTTCACTCCCCAATTGGCCTCAATGGCTGGAGTTGTGCCAATCCAAAGCCAGGAGCCAGGAGCTTCCTCTGGGTCTCCCACGTGGGTGCAGGGGCCCAAGGACTTGGGCCATCTTCTACTGCTTTCCCAGGCCATAGCAGAAAGCTGGATCAGAAGTGGAACAATCAGGTCTTGAACCGGCACCCATATGGGGTGCCTGTGCTTCAGGCCAGGGCATTAACCTGCTGTGCCACAGCGCCAGCCCCTGCATGTTTCTTTCAATAATGTTTTATATTTTTCAGTGTACACAACCCTTTTCAAAAATCTCATGGGTGGAGGATAAATCAAAGGTCCAAGTAAATTTGGGAAAGAAAAGAAACACTTCTTTTTTTAAAAAAGATTTGTTTATTTGAAAAAATTAGAGACAGGGAGAAACCCACAGAAAGATCTTCCATCTGCCGGTCCACTCCAGCTGAAGCCAGGCGCTTCTTCCAGGTCTTCCACATGGGTGCAGAGGCACAAGGACTTGGGCCATCCTCCACTGCTTTCCCAGGTGTATTAGCAGGGAGCTGGATGGGAAGTGGAACAGCTGGGACTCAAACCAGCACCCATATGGGATGCCGCTGTTGTGGGTGGCGGCTTAACTTGCTATACCAGGCCTGCAAGGATGCTTCTATTTTCTTCTTTGTGTCTGCCTTTTTTCCCCTTTCTGCTGAATGACTTCCTCATAATATGAGCTTGCACATGATCCATTAAGATCATATCATAAGGAGCAGGGATTTGCACAGTGGTTTAGGTACTGCTTTGGATGCAGTTTGGGTTTTGCATGCGAGTGTTTGGGTTTGAGTACTGGCCCAGTTTCTAATTCTAGCTTCTTGCTAAGGCAAACCCTGGAAGGCAGAAAGTGTTAGCTTAAGTATTTGAGTCCCTGGATTCCGAGTTCTAGGCTGCTGGCTCCAGCCTGGTGTAGCCCAGGTTGTCGCAGGCATTTGGGGCGTGAACCAGTGGTTCGAGGATCTTCCTGTGTCTCTCTCTGCCTTTAAAAAGAAAAAAGTAAAAACAGGTTTAAAAGTAGTACATCATAACCTTTTGTTTCAGCTCCTATTGCTAACTGGCTTTCTCATCAATTTTGATCATTAATAATATGATTGGCCCAGCCCAACTTTTCATCCTGGATTGATTTCACCATTGCCCAACTTAGGATGAATGAACCATCCTTTATCAGGGGCTCACCTCTGTCCCAGAGGGACATGTATTGACTGAGAGTCTGGAAACAATGGCTAGGCACTTTCCCTTGCACAGGGATATGGGTGTATAAGCACCAATGGATATTTCTAGGAAAGGGGAAGAGGATGTTGTTTTTTTAAAGAAAGCTTTTATTTAATGAATATAAATTTTATAGGTACAGCTATAGGAATATAGTGGTTCTTCTCCCATACCTGCCCTCCACCCCCACTCCTGTCCCATCTCCTACTCCCTTTCCTATCCAATTCTTCATTAAGATTTGTTTTAATTAATTTTATATACAGAAGATCAATTCTATACTAAGTAAAGATTTCAACAATTTTCACACACACAAAGTATAAAGTACTGTTTGAGAACAAATTTTACAGTTAATTCTCATAGTACAACTCATTAAGGACTGAGGTCCTAAATGGGGAGTAAGTGCACAGTGCCTCCTGTTGTTGATTTAACAATTAACACTCTTATTTTTGACATGAGCTGCCAAGTCTATGGAAGCCTTCTGAGTCCAAAACTCCATCAGTATTTAGACAGGGCCATAAGCAAAGTGAAAGTTCTCTCCTCCCTTCAAAGAAAAGTACATCCTTCTTTAATGGCCTGTTCTTTCCATTGGGGTCTCACTAACAGAGATCCTTCATGTAGAACATGTTTTGCCACTATGTCTTGGCTTTTCATGCCTGAAATGCTCTCATGGGCTTTTCAGCTAGATCTGAAAGCCTTAAGGGCTGATTCCAAGGTCAGAGTACTGTTGAGACGTTTGTCATTCTATGAGTCTGCTGTGTGGACGGCTTCCCATGTTGGAACTTTCTCTCCTTTGTAATTCTATCTATTGTTATTACCAGACACTTGGTCTTATTTATGTGATCCCTTTGACACTTAGTCCTATCTATATGATCAATTCCATGCTTAAAATGATCACTTTATCACGTAAGAAGGGATTAGTGTCACCCAGCTTAATGGGAATTGGAGTCCCATGGCAAGTTTTTAGCTTTACCCCTGAGGGTAAGTCCATGGGAATGTGTGTCGAACTGTACAGCTCCTCACTCTTATTCCCACTTTTATTTTATACTGATATATTTTCTTTTTATTTTTTAAAAAAGATTTATTTATTTACTTGAAAGTCAGTGTTACACAGAGAGAGGAGAGGCAGAGAGGCAGAGAGAGAGAGAGCGAGATCTTCCATCCACTGGTTCACTCCCCAGATGGCTGCAACAGTCAGAGCTGGGCCAATCCGAGGCAGGAGCTAGGAGTTTCTTCCAGGTCTCCCACATGGGTGCAGGGGCCCAAGGACTTGGGCCATCTTCTACTGATTTCCCAGGCTACAGCAGAGAGCTGGATTGGAAGTGGAGCAGCCGGGACTTGAACTGGTGCCCATATGGGATGCTGGCACTGCAGGAAGCAGCTTTTCCTGGTGTGCCACAGCACCAGCCCCAGTATCTATTTTCAACTGACTTAATACACCTATGATTAATTCTACACTAAGTAAAGAGTTCAACCAATGGTATTAAGTAGAAAAAAAAAATAAAATAATAAATTGTTCCTTGACAGTCAACAAGGGCTGTTCAAGTCATTGCTTCTCAAAGTGTCAATTTCACTTCTACAGGTTTCTTTTTAGGTTCTCTGTTAGTTATCACAGATCAGGGAGAACATATGGTATTTGTTCCTTTGGGACTTGCTTATTTCACTAATGTTTTTCAGATTCATCCATTTTGTTGCAAATGACTGGATTTCGTTTATTTTTTTTAACCACCATGTAGTATTCCATAGAGTACATATCCCATAATTTCTATTTCCAGTCTTCTGTTGACCTGTATTTAGGTTGATTCCATGTCTTAGGTATTATACTGCAATAAACATGGAGGTGCAGATAACTCTTTGATTTGCTGATTTCATTTCCCTTGGGTAAATTCCCAGGAGTAGGATGTCTGGGTAATATGGTAGGACTATAATCAGGTTTCTGAGGTATTTCCAAACTGTCTTTCATAGTGGTTTTACCAGTTTGCATTCCAACCAACAGTGGATTAGGGTACTTTTTTCCCAACATCCTTGCCAGCATTTGTTGTTTTTTGATTTCTGGGTGAAAGCCATTCTAACTGGGGTGAGGTAAAACCTCATTGTGGTTTTGATTTGTATTTCCCTGACAGCTAGTGATCCTGAGCATTTTTTCATGTGTCTGTTGGCCATTTGGATTTCTTCTTTTGAGAAATGTCTGTTTGAGTTCTTTGTCCATTTCTTGACTGGGTTGTTTGTTTTGTTGTTGAGTTTTTGGATCACTTTATATATTCTGGTTATTAATCCTTTATCAGTTGCATGGTTTCCAAATAATTTCTCCCATTCTGTTGGTTGTCCCTTTACTTTCTTGACTGTTTCTTTTGCCCTAGAGAAAACTTCTCAATTTGATGTAATCCCAGTTAATTTTGAATTTGATTGCCTATGCCTCTTGGGTCTTTTCCTGGAACACTTTGCCTGTGTCAATGTCTTTCAGGGTGTCCCCTATGCTCTCTAATAATTTGGTGGTATTGGGTCATAGATTTAGGTCTTTAACCCGTTTTGAATGGATTTTTGTGTAAGGTGTAAGGTAGGGGTCCTGCTTCAGACTTCTGCATGTAGAAATCCAGTTTTCCCAGCACCATTTGTTGAAGAGACTGTCCTTGCTCCAGAGAATGGTTTTAGTTCCTTTGTCTAATATAAGTTGTTGTAGATGCTTGGATTGATTTCTGGCATTTCTATTCTGTTCCATTGGGCTATCTGTCTGTTTTTGTACCAGCACTAGGCTGTTTTGATTATAAGTGCCTTGTAGTATGTCTTGAAATCTGGTATTGTGATGCCTCCAGCTTTGATTTTGTTGTATAAGACTGCTTTAGCTTTCTGGGTCTCCTATTTTTCCATATGAATTTTAGCATCATTTTTTCTATATGTGAGAAGAATGTCTGGTATTTTGATTGGCATTCCATTCAATCTGTAAATTGCTTTCAGAAGAATGGGCATTTTGATGATATTGATTCTTCCAATCCATGAACATGGAAGATTTTTCCATTTTTTTGTATCTTCTTCTATTTTTTTTGACAGGCAGAGTTAGACAGTGAGAGAGAGAGAGAGAGAGAGAGAGATAAAGGTCTTCCTTCCGTTGGTTCACCCCCAGAATGGCTGCTACAGCCAGCGCACTGTGCCGATCCAAAACCAGGATCCAGGTGCTTTCTCCTGGTCTCCCATGCGGGTGTAGGACCCAAGCACTTGGGCCATCCTCCACTGCCTTCCCAGGCCACAGCAGAGGGCTGGACTGGAAGAGGAGCAACCAGGACTAGAACCCTGGGTGCCGGTGCCACAGGCAGAGGATTACCCTAGTGAGCTGCGGCACCAGCTTCTTTTATTTTTTCTTTAATGTTTTGTAATCCTCATTGTAGAGATTTTTGGCATCCTTGGTTTAATTTATTCTGAGGTATTCAAGTTTTTTGTAGCTATTGTGAATGGGGTTGATCTTACAAGTTCTTTCTCAGCCATGACATTGTCTGTGTATACAAAGGCTGTTGTTTTGTAATGTGTTGATTTTATATCCTGCTATTTTACCAAACTCTTCTATAAGACTTCCAGTAGTTCTCTTAGAGTCTTTTGAGTCCCCTATATATATAATCATATCATCTGCAAATAGGGATAGTTTGACTTCATCTTTACCAATTTGAATTTGTTTGATTTCTTTTTCTTGCCTGATGGCTGTGGCTAAACTCCCAGGACTATATGAATAACAGTGGTGAGTGGGCATCCTTGTCTGATTCCTGATCTCAGGGGAATGCTTCCAGCTTTTCCCCATACAGTAGAATTCTGGCCGTGTGTTTGTCATAAATTGCCTTGGTTGTGTTGAGGAATGTTCCTTCTGAACCCAATTTGCTTAGAGTTTTCATCATGAAAGGGTGTTGTATTTTATCAAATGCTTTCTCTAAATCTTTTGAGATAATCATATGGTTTTTGTTCTCCAGTTTGTTAATGTGATGTATCACATTGATTGACTTTCAAATGTTGAACCATCCCTGCATACCAGGGATAAATCTCACTTGGTCCAGGTGAATGATCTTCCTGGTGTTGGATTTGATTGGCCATAATTTTGTTGAGGATTTTTGCATCTATGTTCATCAGGGAAACTGGTCTGTAGTTTTTTTTTTTTCTATGTTGCATCTTTTCTGGGTTTAGGAATTAAGGTAATGCTGGCGTCATAGAAAGCATTTGGGAGTATTCCCTTCATTTCAATTATTTTGAATAATTTGAGAAGAATTGGAGTTAGTTCTTCTTTAAATGTCTGATAGAATTCAGCAGTGAAGCCATCTGGTCCTGGGCTTTTCTTTATTGGGAGGGTCTTTATTACTGATTCAATTTCTATCTTGGTTAGGGGACTGTTTAAGTTTTCTACGTCTTCATGACTTTGTGTAGGTAGGTTGTATGTGTCTAGGAATCTATGCATTTCTTCTTGGTTTCCCAATTTGTCGGCATACAGCTCTTTGTAGTAATTTCTGATGATTCTTTTTATTTCTGTGTTGTCTGTTTTTATATTTACTTTTTCATCTCATTTAGCTCTTCTCTCTCCTTTTTTTTGGTTAGTTGGGCCAATGGTGTGTCAATTTTGTTTATTTTTTCAATAAACCAGCTCTTCATTTTGCTGATCTTTTGTATTTTTTGTTTCAACTTTGTCGATTTCTTCTCTAATTTTAATTATTTCTTTTCTTCTATTGGTTTTGGGTTTGTTTTGCTGTTGTTTTTCTAGATCCTTGATGCGCACAGATAGTTCATTTATTTGGTGCCTTTCTAGTTTCTTGAAGTAGGCACCAATTGCTATAAACTTTCCTCTTATCACTGCTATTGCTGTATCCCACAAATTTTGATATGTTACATTGTCATCTTCATTTGTTTCCAGAATTTTTTTGGTTTCTCTTTTGATTTCTTCTATGACCCACTGTTCATTCAGGAACATGTTGTTTGTTCTCCATGTGTTTGCATATGATGTAGAGATTCTTGAGTTGTTGATTTCCAGCTTCATTGCATTGTGGTCCAAGAAGATGCATGGTATGATTTTCATTTTTTTGAATTTGCTGAGACTTTCTTTATGACCTATCATGTGGTCAATCCTGGAGAAAGTTCCATGTACTAGAGAAAAATGTGTACTCTGTGGCTGTAGGGTAGAAGGCTCTGTAGATATCTGCTAGATCTATTTGGTCTATGGTGTTGATTAACTCTGTTATTTCCTTGTTGATTTTCTGTCTCATTGGTCTGTCTTTACTGAAAGTTGGGTATTTAAGTCCCTGATTACTATTGTATTTGAGTCTACATCTCACTTTAAATCTCTTAACATTTCTTTTAAATAGCCAGGTGCCCTGTAATTAGGTGCATATACATTTATAATAGTGACATCTTCCTGTTGAATTGATCCATTAATCATTACATAGTGTCTTTCTTCGTCTCTTAATAGTTTTTGTGTTAAAGTCTATTTGTCTGACCTTAGGAGGGCCATTTTAGCTCTGAACACCCCTCCTGAAATGCATGTGACTCTTCCCCTAAACAGACCTTGTTTTTGTTATCGCTAGGTTTCTCCATCTCAGCACTATTGGACATTTTAGGCCAAATACCTTTTGCTGTGGGAGGACAGGATGTACAGCACTATCCCTGGCTTATACCTACCAGATGCAATCAGCAAACATATTCTGCCCAGTTGCAACAATCAAAATTTCTCCCGACACATTACCAATGTCCCCTGAGGGCAAAACTGTCCCCAGGTGAGAACCACTGTTGTATACAATCTATTTACCCATTTCTTTGCTTACTGTTCCTTCTTGCATTTTATACTGTACCTCCCTCTTGGCATGATTTTCTTTACTTATATCTTACTTCCTTTGTTGGTAACAAACTGATTTTGTTCATTTTTATTATTTCTCTTTTCTAAAATATTTATTATTTTATTCATAAGTCAGAGTTAGAGAGGGAAAGACAAAGACTGAAAAAGAGATCTTTCATCTGCTGGTTCACTCCCCAAATGGCCACAACCACTGGGGCTGGGCCAGACCAAAGCCAGGGGCCAGGAGCTTTTTCTGCAAGGGTGGCAGGGGCCCAGGGGATTAGGCCATCTTCTACTGCTATCCCAGGTTCATTAGCAGGGAGCTGGATCACAAATGGAGCAGCTGATAGCACCCATATGGGATGTGGCACTGCAGGTAGCAATTTTTTCTTTTTTTTGACAGGCAGAGTGGACAGTGAGAGAGAGAGAGACAGAGAGAAATGTCTTCCTTTTCCATTGGTTCACCCTCCAATGGCCGCCACAGCCAGCGCATTGCAGCCGGCGCACCGCGCTGATCCGAAGCCAGGAGCCAGGTGCTTCTCCTGATCTCCCATGTGGGCGCAGGGCCCAAGGACCTGGGCCATCCTCCACTTGCACTCCCGGGCCACAGCAGAGAGCTGGCCTGGAAGAGGGGCAAATGGGACAGAATCTGGTGCCCCGACCAGGACTAGAACCCCGTGTGCCGGCACTGCAAGGCGGAGGATTAGCCTAGTGAGCCACGGCACCAGCCAATTTTAACTTGCTGCAACATAGTGCCAGCCTGTCATGTTTGTTATTGAATGATAGTTTTGCTGGATATGAAACTGTAAACCCGTAGCATTGTCTCAGCTTTTTAAACACATTTTATTTTCTTGAGACTTTCATTATTGCTCTTTAAGTTTTCTGAAAGCCAGTCTGAGTCTTCTGTAAGGGCTTTTCTTTTATCCTTGGCTTTTTTTCACTTCAATTTATTTTGGTTCTATAACATCACCACGCTGTATGAAAAGGAATTATATTTTGTTTACTGGTATTGTGCTTATCCAGATTCATGTTTTTTTTTTTTTTTGGTTTAGGAAAATTTCAACCCAAATTCATTGAACATGATATTTCCTCTATTCTCTCTTCACTCCAGGGCTCTCACTGTATCCTTCTTGTACTATAATTTCTTTCATCTTTTTTGTCTCAGGTATGATTTAGGAAGTTCCTTCAGGTATATCTCTGGTTCACAAATTCTCTATTTTAGCTATGTCTAATATGAGTCATAATGTATTCCATGAGTTAAAGCTTTAGTGACTGTATTTTCCATTTTTAAAGATTCTATTTGATTCTCTTAAATGTGCTGGTCATTCTAGATAGACTGTTCATTTTTAATTCTACTTTATTTCTTTAAATAATTCACATATATTTACTTTATATTATATACCTAAATATTAGCATCTGAGTCCCTTAGGGTCTTAATCTGTTATTATTTCATCATTAATAATTTATTTCATTATATGTTTAGTGATTTTTGATCTACAGTTGATATTTGTTTGATTCTAATCTATGGGATCCTAAATACCTTCTAAGCTGCTAGTACTTTAGCTCCTTCAATTAATTTTTTTTTCTACAGGCAGAGTGGACAGTGAGAGAGAGAGAGACAGAGAGAAAGGTTTTCCTTTTGCCGTTGGTTCACCCTTCAATGGCTGCCGTGGCCAGTGCGCTGCGACTGGCGCACCGCGCCTATCCGAAGGCAGGAGCCAGGAGCCAGGTGCTTCTCCTGGTCTCCCATGGGATGCAGGGCCAAGCACTTGGGCCATCCTCCACTGCACTCCCTGGCCATAGCAGAGAGCTGGCCTGGAAGAGGGGCAACTGGGACAGAATCCAGCGCCCCGACCGGGACTAGAACCTGGTGTGCTGGTGCCACTAGGTGGAGGATTAGCCTATTGAGCCACGGCGCCGGCCCTCCTTCAATTAATTTTGATTATTATATTTAACTGTCACAGTTGTTTGGTTCTTCATATTTTCTCTAATATTAAATATTTTATGTTACATAATGATTCCAATATCTGAAATCTTTTCAAGTCTTACTCTGATGCTTCATCTTTCTCCTCGCATGCATGATGACTTATTTCTTAAGTGTTTATTGATTTTTTGTTGGAATCCATTTATTTTCATTGAAACTTTAGTGAAATTCTTTGAGGCTTTAGATGAAATTGAATTTATATTCAAATGATTTGCATTTTATTCTGTTGGGCTCCTAGGAATACTACCAAACAGCTTAGGACCTATTGAAAGTAAATTCTCATTTTGAGGCCTTTAGTCTATTCAGCATGTTTTTGGGCAATAAATTCACATGAGTGGTATTTGAAATTACATATGGTCTAGGAAAATTTCTATCATTTCACCCTTCCATTTGGCAATCCTGGAGATTGAGATCGGAGTTGAAGATGCCTTGGTTATATATAACCCATTTTAAAACTTAAAAACAAATTTTATGAGGGTATTTCAGAAAATGGAATGGAAAAGATGGGTTTATTTTGGTATAAAAACTTTAAAATCCATGCATAGTAATATGCATTTTCCATGAATTTTTGAAAACAATATTTTTTTTGACAGGCAGAGTTAGAGAGAGAGAGAGACAGAGAGAAAGGTCTTCCTTCCGTTGGTTCACCCCACAAATGGCCACCACGGCAGGCATGCTGCGCCGATCCTAAGCCAGGAGCCAGGTACCTCCTCCTGGTCTCCCATGTGGGTGCAGGGCCCAAGGACTTGGGCCATCCTCCACTGCCTTCCCAGGCCACAGCAGAGAGCTGGACTAGAAGAAGAGCAACGGGGATAGAATCTGGCGCCCAACTGGGACTAGAATCCGGGGTGCTGGTGCCGCAGGCAGAGGATTAGCCTAGTGAGCCACAGCGCTGGCCGAAGACAATATGTTTTTAAGAAACTGTATCTCTGTTGTCTGGTATATGCGTATTTAGGACTAGAATGTTTTCTCAGCCAGCGCCGCGGCTCACTAGGCTAATCCTCCGCCTTGCGGCGCCAACACACCGGGTTCTAGTCCCGGTCTGGGCGCCAGATTCTGTCCCGGTTGCCCCTCTTCCAGGCCAGCTCTCTGCTATGGCCAGGGAGTGCAGTGGAGGATGGCCCAGGTGCTTGGGCCCTGCACCCCATGGGAGACCAGGAAAAGCACCTGGCTCCTGCCATCGGATCAGCACGGTGAGCTGGCCGCAGCATGCCGGCCGCGGCGGCCACTGGAGGGTGAACCAACGGCAAAGGAAGACCTTTCTCTCTGTCTCTCTCTCTCACTGTCCACTCTGCCTGTCAAAAGAAAAAAAGAATGTTTTCTCAGTGGATGGACCGTTTATTACTATATAATGTCCCTCACCACCCTGGAGATTCTCTTTGCTCTGAAATTTACTTCATCTGATATTAATGTGAGAGTATTTCAAAAACTGCATGATTTAGAAAAAATTTTATGATTCTTTCCCCTACATCGTATTATTTTCCTTATATTCTTTAGGAAGCACTCATATGGGAAAAAATAACAATTCATAGATTTTTTATTTCTATACGACCTGACTCATCTATAAATATTTAAATGGCTAGGTCCTGCAGGAAATAGAAAAAAAAGTTTCAGTACTTGTTCTTGTATATGAATACTTCTAACTGGACTCTGACTCTTTCTAAAGTACTTTAATGTAGTAATTAAATATTCAAGTCTCAGCTTCTTAACCTCTAAGATCAATTCTTGATGTTAAGTGGAAAAAAAATAACATTAACTCCCTAATAGGGATATTGGGAGGATAAGCCAAAACAAAGTTTTCTTAGTTTTTTTATTACTATATAATGTCCCTCACCATCCTGGTGATTTACAACAGCACTGAAACATGTTATATGCTCTCAACAGTAGCTGCTATTAACAAAGATGGAGATGAAGTTTTCTATCATTTTTACTTTTCTCACTAGTTTAGTCAATAAACAGTGCTTCTATCTACACTAAAGAAAATACATGACAGGGTCGGTGCTGTGGCATAATAGGAGCCAGCATCCAGTATGGGCGACGGTTCAAGTCCTGGTCACTTCACTTCTGATCCAGCTTCCTGCTAAAGACCTGGGAAAGCAGCAAAGGAAGGCCCAAGTCCTTTGGCCCCTACACCCACGTGGAAGAGCTGGAAGAAGCTCCTGGATCCTGACTTTGGACCGGCACAGCTCCAGCCATTGCAACCATTTGGGGAGTGAACCAGCAAATTGAAGCTCTCTATCTCTCCCTCTCCCTCTCTCTCTGTAACTTTGCCTTTCAACTAAGTAAATCAATAAACCTTAAAAACAATACATGTCAATCAACTTGCAGTGCCAGCAGCCCGTCTGGCACTGGTTCTGGTTCCAGCTGCTCTTCCAGTCCAGCTCTCTGCTATGGCCTGGGAAAACAGTGGAAGATGGCCCAAGTCCTTGGGCCCTGCACCCACATGGGAGACCTGGAGGAAGCTCCTGGCTCTTGGCTTCGGATCATCCTAGTTCTGGCCACTGTGGCCATCTGAGGAGTCAACCAGCAGATGGAAGACCCTTCTCTGTCTCTGCCTCTGTCTGTAACTCTACTTCTCAAACAAATAAAATCTTAGAAAAAAAAAAAAAGAAAATGAAAAATAAGTCCCAGTCTAGGATAAAAAACTTGTAACTATGATGAAGGAATTGTATCATAATGTATAAAGGAATATAGATTTTTACAACAAAGAATGAAAACAACAATATTAAAAATTGGCTAGAGATTTGAAAAGACTTTTAACCAAAGTAGGTACACAACGGCTAACCCATATACATGTAGTATATATCACTACACATCTAGAATGGCTGCAATCCAAAAGACCAATAATACCAAGTGTTGATGAGGGTGTGTAGACACTGGAACCCTTACAGATTGCTTGGGAAGTTTAATATGCATTTACCATCTTAAGCATAGTTATCATATGACTTAGCAGTTCCACTCCTAGGTAGCAATGAAAGAGAAATGAAAACATGTCTACACCAAAAACTTATAAATGAATGTTCATTGTAGCGTTAACCTTCATACCCAAAACTGGAAACAATCGAAATGTTCACCAGCTAGTGAATGGATATACGGAGTGTGTTTTCAACAGAATGCTAATCAACAGTAAAAAGGGAAAAAGTATTCATACTTACCACAATATAGATGAACATCTAAAGCATTATATTAAATGAAGGAAGTCATTTATGAAAGACTAAAAATTGTACTATTTTATCTACATAAAATTTCTAGGAAACACAAACCAATAGAGACAGAAAATCAGTCCTTTCTTAAGTTGTGGCTACAGCTGGGAATTGAGTGCAAGTGAGAAAAGAAGGAGTCTGAGGTGACAAAGACATCCTAAAACTAAATTGTGGTGCCAGTGTAAATTTATAAGAAGTCACTGAATTGCAAGCTTACTGTTTATTTATTTGAAAGGCAGAGTTAGAGAGATGAGGGGAGAGAGAGAGAGAGAGTGTGTATGTGTGTGAGAGAGAAATGAATATCTTCCGTCTGCTGATTCACTCCCCCAAATGGCCACAGTGCCCAGAGCTGTGCCAGGCTGAAACCAGGAGCCAGGAGCTTCCTCTGGGTTCCCCAGGTGGGTTCAAGGACCAAACACTTGTACTATCTTCTGCTTCTTTCCTACGTGCATTGGCAGGGAGCTGGATGGAAGTGGAGCAGCCAGGATTCCAACCAGCGCCCGTATGGGATGCCGGTACTGCAGGCCATGGTTTAACTCACTGTGCCACAGCACTGGCCCCACAGTGTGTGATTTTTATGTTACGGAAATTAAGCACTAATAAACATGACACAAAGATAAGTTTGTTAGATGTTTATTTTTATTATTTATTTTCATTTGTATAAACAGCAGAGAGAGAGAGAGAGAGGTTTTTCCGTTCGTTGGTTCACTCCGCAAATGCCCACAACAGCTAGAGAAGAGTCCAAGTACTTGGGCCATTATCCACTGCCTCCCAGAATGTATTGGCAGGAAGTTGGATCAGAAGCAGAGCAGGGCCGGTGCTGTGGTACAGCAGGTTAATGCCCTGGCCTGAAGCGCCAGAATTCTATATGGGCGCCGGTTCTAGTCCTGGCTGCTCCACTTCCAATCCAACTCTCTGCTATGGCCTGGGAAAGCAGTAGAAGATGGCCCAAGTCCTTGGGCCCCTGCACCCACGTGGGAGACTCAGAAGAAGCTCCTGGCTCCTGGTTTCGGATCGGTGCAGCTCCGGCCGTTGCAGCCATTTGGGGAGTGACCAGAGGATGGAAGACCTCTCTGCCTCTGCCTCTCTGTAACTCTGCCTTTCAAATAAATAAATAAATAAAAATAATTTTAAAAATATTTAGAATAAATTCATAGCAGAAGAAATGAAGGAAGCACAGCAATTTATGAACAGAAAATACAGAAAAGCCATAATATAATTCCTTGAAAAAAAATTACTGATGAGGGCCAGCACTGTGGCGCACTGGGTTAATCCTCTGCCTGTGGTGCTGGCATCCCACATGGGTGCTGCTTCTAGTCCTGGCTGCTCCTCTTCCGATCCAGCTCTCTGCTATGGCCTGGGATAGCAGTAGCGGATGGCCCAAGTCCTTGGGCCCCTGCACCCATGTGGGAGACCTGGAAGAAGCTCCTGGCGCCTGGCTTCGGATCAGCACAGCTCCGGCTGTTGTGGCTGTCTGGGGAGTGAACCAGCGGATGGAAGACCTCTCTATTTGTCTACCTCTCTCTGTGACTCTGTCTTTCAAATAAATAAAATAAATCTTTTAAAAACAAAGAAATGAGAAAGGATATGACCAAGCATTTAAAAAAACAAAAAACAAAAAACGAAAAAAAACCACAGGCCGGCGCCATGGCTCAATAGGTTAATCATCTGCCTACAGTGCCGGTATCCCATAGAGGCGCTGGTTCTAGACCTAGCTACTCATCTTCCGATCCAGCTCTCCTCTCTGGCCTGAGAAAGCAGTAGAATAGGCCCAAGGGCTTGGGCCCCTGTACCCACATGGGAGATCGGGAAGAAGCACCTGGCTCCTGGCTTCGGATCCGCGCATCTTGGGTCGTTGTGGCCATTGGGGAGTGAACCAACAGATGGAAGACCTCTCTGTCTCTCCATCTCACTGTCTGTAACTCTACCTCTCAAATAAATAAATAAAATCTTAAAAAACAAAAAACAAAAAAAATACTGTTGAGACAGATGAGAAAAGGAGAGATAGCACACACACAAATAATATTATGAATTAAAAGATACATACTGCTTTTTAAAATGTTGTGCCCTAACACTGTTTAATGATTGGGAGATATTCTCAAGAAATGTGTTAGATGATTCTGTCATTATATGAACACCGTAGAATATCCTTACATAAACCAAGGTGGCTACAACAACAGTTGGCATTGGAATCTTATGGGACCACCATCATATATGTAGACCATCACTAACTGAAACATAACTGTAGGGCATATAACTAAGAATGTTTTTTTAAACTTTTATTTAATATTATTTATTTATTTATTTGACAGGTAGAGTTACAGACAATGAGAGAGAGAGAGACAGAGAGAAAGTCTTCCTTCCGTTGGTTCACCCCCCAAATGGCCACTACAGCAGATCTGAAGCCAGGAGCCAGGTGCTTCTTCCTGGTGTCCCACGCGGGTGCAAGGGCCCAAGCATCCTCCACTGCCTTCCAGGGCCACAGCAGAGAGCTAGACTGGAAGGGGAACAGCAGGGATCAGAACCCAGCGCCCATATGGGATGCTGGCACTGAAGGTGGAGGATTAGCCAAGTGAGTCACGGTGCCAGCCAAAAAATGAATAAATTCTTTTTAACTAGCCAAACTGTAATTAACAAAAATGTGCTAAATAAGAAAATTGTAACTATCCCAAATTGACTAAATAAGAAACAGAAATCTGAAGGAAGTGGGGGGTGCTGGCCTGCTTAGGAGTTGGACCTGCGCTGGCCTGGGTTTGCTTGCGGGGCACGGGGGCTGCAGCCCGAGCGAGGTGGTCGAGCGGGAACGCGAGGACCCAGTCGCGTCGCCGTCACCTGTGAGTGAGGATGATGGAGCTTGCGGGCCGTCACGCGGGGGGTCATGGTTGTCCCCAGCCAGGTTCCTGATGGGCTGGCCGCGGCGGACCCCCGGGGCAAAGGGAAAAGATCCTTTGAGGAAAGAAAGCTGGATTATGGAAAAAGACCTTTGGGCTAGGTTATCGCCCCACAGCGCGTCCCGCCGGAGCGCTGTGCGGTAGGTCCGTAGTATTCGGACAGGCGGCAGTGCAGATCGGGAAGCTACCTGGCCCCAGGGGGTCCAGCGCTGTGCGAGAGGGGGCGGTGCGGCGTTTCTTCCAAAATCACGCGCTTCTCACTTGCGTGACCTTACTGGGCACGCTCCTAGGTCGCGGTCTTGTCTTACCCTGTGCTTGCATTTCAAAGGCAGGCGCCGTGCGGCTTCCTGGGTCCTCGGAGCGGGGGTGGTGGTCCCTGCAGGTGTGTGTGAGCTCTGACCCTGTGTCGCAGGTAGCACCTGCCGGCCACCGGAGCTGGCCAGGGTGAGCCCACTGGTGCACGGAGTGAGAGCAGTGATCCTACTCTGCAGCGCGGCCTGCAGTCGCAGCCCACCCACCAACAGGCTTGCTGATTTTTGAGAGAACTTGGAACATTTAATTTGGTTCTCGCACCTCCAGAGACAGGCGCCAGGGAGTGAGCGAGAGCGAGCCCGCGGCTGGCAGGTCCAGGGCTCAGCCTCACCCTGCCTTCCAAGCCACTCGAACCCACTGCACCCTTGTTTTGGGCAGGGCAGTGTGTGTGTGTGTCGCAAGTCCCTGCTGGCTCTGGGCGGCTGCGGGATGTGGGGGACACAGGGACAGGATGGCCCATCGGGGTGGTCTTATTACCCCTTTATAATGGAGGCAGGACAGCTGTTTCAAAGTCGTCAGCTGGGCCTCTTAGAACAACAAATATTTGGTGGTGGTGGTGGTGGTGGTGGTGGTGGTGTGGGCGGTGTGGGCCAGGGGGAGGAGCGAGGCCACTGGAACCCAGAGCTGCAGACGAGGCGCCTGTGGGATCTCACCAGAGCTGGCAGGTGGCTGCGTCCCAGCCTGCCTTCCGGCTGCCGGGCCCGGGCCCTCCCGGCTCGTCCAGAATCCAGGCAGGCGCCATGGGGCTGTCCAAAGATCCAAGTAGGAAAGGATTCTCAGACGAGTTTGTGCAGATGGGTTTCTTTATTTCCACATTTATATCACAAGCTGTCCACTTACTGGACCAAATAGCAAAGTTGCTCCCTTCTGCGTGAGGACGCAGAAGTCTGGGTTCTGTACATTCACTAAGGTTCCTTGTTTTTGCAAATCGAGTTTATGACGAATAACCATAAGGCAAACGAATCTAAAGGAATGGTTATGAGTGTCAGCGCAGGCGGCTCCCTCGCCCCACGCCTGGCTCGCACCCCAGTAGCACCCGCGGCGGCATCTGTGTTGTTCTGGGGGGGAGCTCTAGAAAGGTGAACTTCCCCAGGTGTGTGGGGGAGGGGCGGGGGCAGGGGGATGGCGGGTTTTGGCTGGTGGTCAGACGGAAAATAAACGCGAGAGAACTGAAAAAAAAAGAAAGAAAGAAACAGAAATCCTCTATAGTTGAGTGAATAAAGGATCTGGATCTATATTTGAATCTTCTTTTTAAAAACAAAATGCCAGGGCCAGTGCCGTGGCACACTGGGCTAATCCTCCGCCAGCGGCGCTGGCACCCAGGGTTCTAGCCCCTACTGGGGCGCCGGATTCTGTCCTGGTTGCTCCTCTTCCAGTCCAGCTCTCTGCTGTGGCCTGGGAGTGCAGTAGAGGATGGCCCAGGTCCTTGGGCCCTGCACCCGCATGGGAGACCAGGAGGAAGCACCTGGCTCCTGGCTTCAGATCAGCACAGCGCTGGCCATAGTGGCCATTTTGGGGGTGAACCAACGGAAAAGGAAGACCTTTCTCTCTCTGTCTCTCTCACTGTCTATAACTCTACCTGTCAAATAAAAAAAAAAAAGTGCCAAGGACAGCTGTTTGGCCTAGACGGCCACACCCATAACAAAATGCTTGGGTTTGAGTCCCCATTCCAGTTTCCTGCCAGTGGATACCGTGGAAGGCAGCAGGTGATGGCCCACGTGGTTGGGTCCCTGCCAGAGTTCTGGGCTCCTTGCTTCAGCCTGGCCCAGCCCCAGCCGTTGTGGGCATATGAGGAGTGAACCAGCAAATAAGAGCTCTTTTTGTCTTTTTTTCCACTCCCTGCCTCTCCCCTATTCTCTCCTTCCTTCATTCTCTTTTTCTTTCTGCCTGTCACTTTTTTCCCTCTCTATAGCAAAAAAATAAGACAAATAAAACAAGTGAGTTCTATCATAGATGGATTGTTTAAATCTGAACCAAATACTTCCAATGAATCCAAAGGAGGGAACACACTCCAACTCAGTGTATGAGAACAATAATAATACTCAAACAGAGTAAGCACAGTACAGGAATGGCCAATGTTATAAATGCAGGCATTCCAAACAAAGTGATAGCATGCTAAATCTATCAAGTATATTTAAATATAATTCATCATAACCTAGTTGGGTTTATCACAGGAATTCAAGAATTTTAAAAATCTTTTTATTTAAAGATATTTATTTATTTATTTGATAGGTAGAGTTAGAGAGAGAGAGAAATACAGAGAGAAAGGTCTTCCATCTGCTGGTTCACTCCCCAAATGGCTGCAATGGCTAGAGCTGGGCTGATCCGAAGTCAGGAGCCAGGAATTTCTTCCAGGTCTCCCACATGGCTGCAGGGACCTCAGCACTTGGGCCATCTTCTACTGCTTTCCCAGGCCATAGCAGAGAGCTGGGTGGGAAGAGGAGCAGCTGGGACTAAAACCGGTGTCCACATGGGACACCAGTGCCACAGGTGGTGGCATTAGCCCACGATGCCACAGCACCGGCCCCCCAAGAATATTTTAATATTAAAAATCTCTTAATGTAATTTACAATACTAATTGACTAAAGG
This sequence comes from Oryctolagus cuniculus, assembly GCF_964237555.1. Lineage (NCBI taxonomy): Eukaryota > Metazoa > Chordata > Mammalia > Lagomorpha > Leporidae > Oryctolagus > Oryctolagus cuniculus. The sequence goes on along the minus strand of NC_091442.1, from coordinate 53,765,094 downwards.
ATAAAAAACATTATCTTAGATGCATAGGAAGCATTGTTAAAAATATTTGACAATTTAGACATAAATGGGAACTTCTTTAATTTGATTAAGGCTATCTGCTTTGCAGTTATAGAAAACATCATCATTATAGAAAAACATTCTTTTAAAATCAGGAACAATTTTCCCTGCCATCAGCATTCTCATTTATGGAGTATAATTCCTAGAAAGAGCAATAATACTAAAAAAAAGATGCAAGAGGCTCTAGAAAAGAAAAAGACATTAGAAAAAGATGCAAAAGACATAAAACAGCTCATAAACCACAGATGATGTTATTTTTTAAAAAATATTTTATTTATTATTTATTTTATTTGAGAGTTAGAGTTACAGACAGTGAGAGGGACAGAGAGAAAGGTCTTCCTTCCATTGGTTCACTCCTCAAATGGCCACAACGGCCAGAGCTGCATTGATCTGAAGCCAGGAAGCAGGCACTTCTTCCTGGTCTCCCACATGGGTGCAGGGGCCCAAGTCTTGGGCCATCCTTCACTGCTTTCCCAGGCCATAGCAGAGAGCTGGACTGGAAGTGGAGCAGCCGGGACTAGAACTCGGCGCCCATATGGGATGCCGGTGCCACAGGTGGAGGATTAACCTACTGTGCCACGGTGCCAGCCCCAGATGATGTTATTATTTACATAAAAACTGAATCTAAAATCCATTATTTAACTGAGTTTAGTAAAGTAGCAAGGTATAAAATCAATATACAAAAATTATATAATTTCTATACAGTAGGAATAGGTATAAAATGTAGCCTTAAAAGTTAGCAGATGTCACACCCATAAGAATGACTATAATAAAAAAGTGAGACAGCATCAAGCATCAGAGAGGATGTGAAGAAGAAAACCATCATGCATTGCTGAGGGGAATATAAAACAGTGCCGCTGGGTTGGAATACAGTTTGGAACTTCCTCAGAAAGTCACCATAGGAATTTAGAATCACCATAGAACTTCATAGAATCACCATAGGACTCCACTGGGATCTCACTCGCAGAGATCATTCATTTAGGTGTTGTTGTTGTTGTTTTTTTTTCCAGAGTGTTTTGGCTTTCCATGCCTAAAATACTCTCACGGGCTCTTCAGCCAGATCTGACTGCCTTAAGGGCTGATTCTGAGGCCAGAGTGCTATTTAGGACATCTGCCATTCTATGAGTCTGCTGTATATCCCGCTTCCCATGTTGGATCGTTCTCTCCCTTTTTGATTCTATCAGTTAGTATTAGCAGACACTAGTCTTTTTATGTGATCCCTTTGACTCTTAGACCTATCAGTGTGATCAATTGTGAACTGAAATTGATCACTTGGACTAGTGAGATGGCATTGGTACATGCCACCTTGATGGGATTGAATTGGAATCCCCTGGCACGTTTCAAACTCCACCATTTGGGGCAAGTTCGATTGAGCATGTCCCAAATTGTACATCTCCTCCCTCTCTTATTCCCACTCTTATATTTAACAGGGATCACTTTTCAGTTAAATTTAAACAGCTAAGAATAATCGTGTGTTAATTACAGAGTTCAACCAATAGTAAAAGAAGACCTAAATGAAAGATCTCTGCGAGTGAGATCCCAGTGGAAAGAACAGGGCCATCAAAGAAGGAGGTACCTTTCTCTGAAGGGAGGAGAGAACTTCCACTTTGACTATGACCCTGTCTGAATAAGATTGAAATCAGCAAACTCAAAAGGCTTCCATAGCCTTGGCAACTCATGACTAGAGCCTAGGGAGATTACTGACGCCATAAACAAGAGTGTCAAACTGTTAAGTCAACAACAGGAGTTACTGTGTACTTACTCCTCATGTGGGATCTGTCCTTAATGTGTTGTCCAATGTGAAGTAATGCTATAACTAGTACTGAAACAGTATTTTATACTTTGTGTTTTTGTGTGGGTGCAAACTGATGAAATCTTCACTTAATATATACTAAATTGGGCCGGCGCCGCGGCTCACTAGGCTAATCCTCCGCCTAGCGGCGCCGGCACACCGGGTTCTAGTCCCGGTCGGGGCGCCGGATTCTGTCCCGGTTTCCCCTCTTCCAGGCCAGCCCTCTGCTGTGGCCCGGGAGTGCAGTGGAGGATGGCCCAGGTGCTTGGGCCCTGCACCCCATGGGAGACCAGGAGCACCTGGCTCCTGGCTCCTGCCATCGGATCAGCGCGGTGCGCCGGCCGCAGCGCGCCGGCCGCGGCGGCCATTGGAGGGTGAACCAACGGCAAAGGAAGAACTTTCTCTCTGTCTCTCTCTCTCACTGTCCACTCTGCCTGTCAAAAAAAAAAAAAATATATATATATATATACTAAATTGATCTTCTGTATATAAAGATAATGAAAATGAATCTTGATGTGAATGGAATGGGAGAGGGAGCGGGAGTTGGGAGGGTTGTGGGCGGGAGGGATGTTATGGGGGGAAAAAGCCATTGTAATCCATAAACTGTACTTTGGAAATTTATATTTACTAAATAAAAGTTAAAAAAAAAGAAAAAAAAAGAATCACCATAGGATTCAGTCATTAAACTTATAGGTACATACCCAAGAGAAAAGAAAACATATATTCCCCCAAAAAACCTGTACACAAAGCAAGAGAAAGAAATTAAAGGCACATAGATTGGAAGACAGGAAACTGTCTTCATTCACAGATGATATGATTCTATAAATGTAGAAAAGGTTGAGGAATCTACAGAGAATCTAGTAGAAGTTTCAAGTTCAGCAAGACTGTATGATATAAAACACAAAATTATATTTCTATATATTACCAATAAGCTATTTGAAAACAAGAAAAACACTGTTTCACTCACAATAGCATTAAAAAGAGTGAATAAGAATATATTTAGCAAAAGATGTGAAAGACTAGCCTCTGAAAATGAAGAAGTATGTAAAGAAACTAAAGAAGACTCAAATAAATGGAGAGTCATGCCACAGTCCTGGACTGCAGCATTATTCAAAATGGCTCCCAAATGCAAACAACTTAAATGTCCATCAACTGACGAATGGATAAACAAAGTGTGGTGTATTCATATAATGGGATTTTATTCAGCCGCAAGAAGGAATAAAGTACCGATACATACTGCGATAGTATGTTGAGTGAAATAAGCCAGATACAAAAGGATATGTATTTTGTGATTTCATCTATATGATGAAATGTCTCAGATGGGCATTTCATAGAGTCAGACAGTAGATCAGTGGTTACCAGTGGCTGGGGAAGAGAAGTGAAGAATGACAGCTAATGAAGTGTTCCGGAATTATCTCCAAGTAGTATTTGTGAGTACACCAAAACCCACTGAATTTTACATTTAAGTTTTTAAAATTTATTTATTTATCTGAGAGATGCACAAAGAGATGGTGTACTACCATCTGCTACTTTTTTCCCCAAAGCCAGCAATAGCTAGGGTTGGGCTGAGGTTGAGGCCAGGAGCTGGGGACTCAATCCAGGCAGGTCTCCCACTTGGGTGGAAGGAACCCGATCACTTGGGCCATCGCTGCTGCCTCACAGGTCTGCATTAGCAGGAAGCTAGAGTCAGGAGCTCGAGCTGGAAATTGAACCCAGGCACTTCAGTGTGGGATACAGTTATCTTAACTACCAGGCCAAGTGACCTCCCTGGAAATGTACACTTTATTTTTAAAGATTTTTATTTATTTATTTGAGAGGTAGAGTTACAGACAGAGAGAAAGGTCTTCCATCCACTGGTGCACTCCCCAAATGGCCCCAATGGCCAGAGCTGGGCCAATCCAAAGCCAGGAACCAGGAACTTCATCCAGGTCTCCATGGGGGTGCAGGGGCCCAAGCACTTGGGCCATCTTCCACTGATTTTCCAGGCCACAGCAGAGAGCTGGATCAGAAGTGGAACACCCAGGACTTGAACCAGAGCCCATTTGGGATGCTGGTACCACAGGCGGAGGCTTAGCCTACTATGTCACAGCTCCAGTCCTAGAACTGTATATTTTAAAAAAGCAAATTTTATGGTATTTGTATTGTAGCTGAATAAAAAAATTTTTTATGCCTTGGGAAACATTCCTACAGTGTGTATTAGGATAATTAATGAAATTTTTAAATCAACTGTTAATTCAAGGGTACAGATTACTCAAAGACTGAGACTTAATCATATCATTGTTGAATACTTCCTCACCCCTCACACCTTCCCACATCACTAAAGGTCTATTTACCACAGTTCCTTTTATATGGTACAAAAGTACAGATTCCCCTAAAAAATTACAAGGCATAAAAAAGGCCAAACACAGTTTGAAGAGACAGAGCAAGCACCAGAAGCAGATACAGTGGTGATGTTGGAATTATCAGGCCAAGAATGTAAAATAATTATAGGCACAAGTGTTTGGCTTCACAGTTAAGATGCCACGTGGGACTTCCATATGATTGCCTGCATTTGAGTCCTGGTTCTGTTCCTGATTCTGGCTTCCTACTAATGTGCACCCTGGGAGGAACCAGGTGGTGGCTCCAATATTTGGGTCCCTGATACCCACATGGAGGACCCAGATTGAGTACCAGACTCCTGGGTCCGGACTGACCCAACCCAGCTATCGGCAGGCATCCAGGGAGTAGATAGAACTGCAGGCACATGCCGTCTCTCTGCCTTTTGAATAAATTAAATAGATAAAATTTGTTAAAAATAACCATAGCTAATATGCTATGGATACTAATGGAAAAACAGCCAACATGCAAGGAAAGATAAGGTAAAGCAGAGAGGTGGAAATTCTAAGAAAGAATAAAAAACAAACGCTAGAGATCAAAACATTTTCCCAGAAATCAGTGCATTTGATGGGCTCATTAGTATGTCAGTCACGGATAAGAATAGAATTGAAACTTCCAAAACTGAAAAGTGAAGAGAAAAAAAGGCTGGAAAAAAATAAAACCCAGAAGAGAGTATGCAAGAACTGTGGGATAACTACAAAGGTATAATGTATATGTAAAGGGACTGCCAGAAGAAAAAGGGGAAAGGAATAGAAAAAGTAACTGAAGTAATAATGACTGAGAATTTCCAAAAAACTGTCAGACTCCAAACCACAGACAGAGGATGCTCAGAGAATAATGATAAAAGGCTTCCAACCTCCAAAACATCAAGAAACAAACAAACAAAACCCTTCACCTGGGCATAGCACATTCAAACTGCAGAAAAGCAAAGAAAAAGAAAAAAAATCTTAAACCAGAGAGGAAAAACAGCTTACTATAGAGGAGCAAAGATACCAATTACATCTGCCTTTTCAGAAACAATGGAAGCAAAAAGAGATTGGAGTGAAATATTTGAAGTGTTAAGAGAAAAAAAAACAACATAAAATTCCACATGCTGTGAAATTATCCTTCAAAAGTCAATACAGATTTTCTCAGACAAAAATCGAGGGAGTTTCTTGCCAGTAGACTGCCTTGCAACAAATGGTAGAAGTTCTTCAGAGAGAAGAAAAATGACACATTAGCAACTCAGATCTACATAAAGAAAGGAAGATCCATTCAATTCTTGTTTATAGCCATTGTCTATGTTCCCACTAAACTAGGGTCTTTTTGCTTTTCACTTGTTAATTTTTTTATTTTTTAAAAGATTTATTTTATTTGAAAGGCAGAGTTACAGAGAGGCAGACACAGAGAGAGAGAGAGAGAGAGAGAGATCGAGGTCTTCCATCCACTGGTTCACTCCCCCAGATGGCTACAATGGCTGGAACTGCACCAGGATCCTCTTCCAGGTCTCCCACATGAGTGCAGGGGCCCAAGCACTTGGGCCATCCTCTACTGCTTTCCCAGGCTGTAGCAGAGAGCTGGGTCAGAAGTGGAGCAGCCAGGTCTTGAACCAGCACCCATATGGGATGCCGGCACTGCAGGCGGTGGCTTTACCCACGATGCCACAGCGCCAGCCCCAAGATTTATTTATTTATTTGAAAGGCAGAGTTACAGAGGTAGAGACAGAATAAGCCTTCCATCTGCTGGTTCACTCCCCGAATGGCTGCAATGGCTGGAGCTGTGATGATCCAAAGCCAGGAGCTGGGGGGTTCTTCTGGGTCTCCCATGTGGGTACAGGGGCCCAAGGACTTGGGCCATCTTTTACTGCTTTTCCCAGGTGATAGCAGAGAGCTGGTTCGGAAGTGGAGAATCCGGGACTTGAACCAGCACCCATATGGGCTGCTTGTGCTACAGGTGGAGGATTTACTAGGTTTGCCACAGCACCAGTCCCTGTTAAACTTCTTATTTGGTGAAGTATTAATCCTTTTTACTGATATGTAAATTTAAAATACCTCAAAAACTAAAAACAAAGGGAAAAGGAAAGATGGAGGGAGAAGAGGAAGTGGGAGGGAAAGAGGAGAGGAGGGACTATCATCATGTTCTTAGAACTGTATCTATAAGACACTGAATCTGTTAAAAACTCATTAAAAATTAAAATTTTAAAAAGAAAAAGAGTATTACTGAAGGAATAAGTGAAGATAAAACTTTTTATTATTATTAACTAATTAACAGTTAATGGTTTGTTCAAAATAGAATAGTTACAATATGGTCAATGCTTAGTTAGGTATAAGTGAAATCAATGGCAACACTGATATTAGGGATAGGAGAGAGAATTAGAAATACTTAGTTATCATAAGGTACCTGTACAACCAATAGAGTGGTATAGTTATTTGAAAGTAGTCTTAGGTTAATTATGAATGTATAATGCAAACTCCAGGGAAACCACTAAGAAGTTATAGGTGGAGTATTCCTTACCAGTAGAAATAGTCTATATTTTGGACTTTTTCAGATTTTGGAACATTTAATATATGACTACATTATGAGATATCATGGGGGATGGGACCTAAATCTAAAAACAATTTCATTTCTGTATTATAGACACAGCCTAAATACAATTTTATAAAATATTTTTAGTGTGCCTACATTAAAATTTTTTTGAGTGGCAGAGAGACAGAGTTCCCTTGTGCTGGTTTAGTCCTCAAATTCCTGCAACAACTAGGGGCAGGCTGGGCAGAAGGCAATCTGTCTTATGGGGGTGGCAATATCCAATTACTTGAGCGCTCACTGCTGCCTCCCAGGGTGTGCATTAGCAGGAAGCTGGAGTCAGGAGCTGGAACCAGGAAACAAACTCAGGTTTTTGATGGGGGACACGGGCATCTTTTTTTTTTTTTTTTTTTTTTGGTCTGAAAAAAAGAGTTTATTTAATAAAAGTTTTACTTGCTACAGGGCCGACTCTGCGCCTCCCCCCCCCCCCCCCCCCGCCTCCTCATACCCTCCATAGACCTAGTGGGAGCCCTGGGTGGAGCTCCTGGCCCCCAGCACTCGCCTGGCCACTGGGGAGTGAGCCGGTGGATGGAAGAATCCCATCTCCCATCCTCTCCACCATCTCTACCATCTCCACTATCTCTCTGCCTTTCAAATAAATAAATCTTTAAGCAAGCAGGGAGTTGGCATCAGGAGCCAGAAGGGACTCGAACCCAGGCATCTGGTGTGCGGTGCGGGCACCTCAGCCCTTAGGGCAAATGCCGGCCTGAGTAAAAGTCGAGGCCTGGGGCCGGGCGGTGGGTGGCACACACAGGCGGCCCTTTACCCAGCGAGATCCGGGCATGGGGAGTCCGGGCCCTGGCTCGGGGGCGCTCTTGATGCTGGGGGGCCCCTGCCCCCCGCCTGGGGGCGCCCTTTCAGCGCCTGCCTTACTCCGTGGCCCGGAGGACCTGGGGGAGGCTCCTGCGTGCGCTCAGCCACGCCGGACTCGGGCATCTTAACCACTATGCTGCACATCCACTCCTTGTGCCTGAACTTTGACTGCAACCTCTCAGCCTCTCACATGAGGCAGCTGTGGAATTTTCTACTTGTGGTGTCATCTCGGTGCTCCAGAAATCTCTGATTTTGGAGCACTCTGGATTTCAGATTTTCAAATTGAGGCTGCTCATCCTGTTCAGTTTCTATGCTTAAAAAAAATGGTTATTGAAAATGTTCAGCTAAAACCACAAAAGACAGAATGGGGGGGAGGACAAAAAACAATAAATAGTAAACATAACAAATATGGGAGACATCCAGTCATATCAATAATCGTGACAAAGAACAATGCTATAAAGATGAAGCAATTTCAAAAAGTTCATGAAAAATGTGTGCTTTTAATTCCTTTTTCCCACAGTCTTTTAAATGTACCCTTGTATATCAATGAAGACAAAGATTGTCAGATAGGATAAAAAAATAATACCCAACTGTATACTGTCTACAAGAAGCACATTTTAATTGTAAAGATAAATATAGATTAAAAGTAAAGAGACAGGGGTGGGAGGAATGTACAAGGATGGAGATATAGATATACAACACTAACACTAATCAGAAGAAAGATGGAATTATATTAATTCTAGCCAGAATAGACTTCAGAGCAAGGAAAATTATCAAGGAAAAAACAGGAAGATTAAACAGTGATAAAGGAATCAATACTCCAAGAATACATAATAATCTTAATTGTGCATGTTTCTAACAGTAGAGTCAATTATATGAGGACAGAACTGCAAAGAGAAAGAGATGAATCCATTGTGAGAGGTGGAGACTTCAGCACTCTCCTGAGAGTGAGGGATAGATCTACTAGGCAGAAAATCAGTAAAGACATGCTTGAACTTAATAGCACCATCAATCAACTAGGCATCCAGCAGTGTAGAATACACATTCTGACCAAGCTTACATAAAATATTCAGGGGTTGGCCTTGTGGTGTAGTAGGCTTAGCCTCTGTCTGTGGCACTGGCATCCTATTTGGGCACCAGTTCTAATCCCAGTTGCTCCTGTTCCGATCCAGCTCTCTGCTATGGTCTAGGAAAGCAGTAGAAGATGTATCCATATGGGAGACCCAGAAGACGCTCCCGACTCCTGGCACTGGATTAGCCCAGCTCTGGTGGTTGTACCATTTGGGGAGTGAACCATCAGAAGGAAGATCTTTCTCTCTGTGTCTCCCTCTCTCTGTAACTCTACCTCTCAAATAAATAAAATATTAAAATAAATAAAATATTAAAAAATAAAATATAGGGGCCAGCACTGTGGTGCAGTGGGTAAAGCTTCCACCTGCAGTGCCAGCATCACATATGGGTGCTGCTTTGAGTCCCTGCTGCTCCTCTTCTCACCCGGCTCTCTGCTGTGGCCTGGGAGAGCAGTGGAAGATGACCCAGGTCCTTGGGCCTCTGAACTCGCATGGGAGACCCAGAAGAAGCTCCTGGCTCCTGGCTTTGGAATAGCACAGCTCCAGCTGTTGCAGCCAACTGGGGAGTGAACCAGCAAATGGAAGACCTCTCTCTCTCTCTGCCTCTCTTTTTCTCACTGACTTGCAAATAAATAAATAAAATAATAATAATAATAAATAGAAATACAAGTTCAGTATTTGCTTGTGAGAACTACAACTCTGAGGCACATTCCTGGGATAAGGTACTGCTATTGTAGACATTTTTGTTGGGCTGGCATTGTGGTGCAGTGGGTTAAGCTGCAGACCACTGTGCTGATATCCCATATGGTCACCAGTTCAAGTCCCAGCTCTTCCACTTCCAATCCAGCTCCCTGCTCATGTGCCAAATAAAGCAGTGGAAGATGGCCCAAGTGCTTGAACCCCCGCACCCACATGGGAGATCTGGATGAGGCTCCTGGCTGTTGGCTTTGGCGTGGCAAAGCCCTGGCTGTTGTGGACATTTGAGGAGTGAACCAGCAGATGGAAGATCGATCTCTCTCTCTCTGTCTGTCTCTGTAATACTGACTTTTGAATAAGATAAATAAATCTTTCCTTTAAAAAAAAGTTTTTCTATGCATTGATTTTACAATAATCTGTCCTCAGTGGTTCCTGAATTGTTGTCCTGTATTTTCCTATCCTTTCAATAGCAACAGTTTGTGTCATGGATTGGCAGTTAATGTAGGTGATATATGAGTTAAACATCGGTCTCACTTTCATGTTCAAAAAATGACTTGACATCATTAGGAAATTAAACCAGACTTAGAATTTACAGCATAACATTGACTTCAGCATTTACCATTTCAGCCTTTGTCAGTTTGTACACAGCATCATTTTCTAAAACTTACAAGCCAGCGCTGCGGCTCAAAAGGCTAATCCTCCACCTGTGGCGACGGCATAGCAGGTTCTAGTCCCGGTCGGGGTGCCGGATTCTGTCCTGGTTGCTCCTCTTCCTGTCCAGCTCTCTGCTGTGGCCCGGGAGTGCAGTGGAGGATGGCCCAAGTGCTTGGGCCCTGCAACCGCATGGGAGACCAGGAGAAGCACCTGGCTCCTTCGGATCAGCACAGTGCGCAGCGGCCATTGGGGGGTGAACCAATGGCAAAGGAAGACCTTTCTCTCTCTCTCTCTCCCTCTCTCACTGTCCACTCTGTAAAAAAAAAAAAAAAAAAAAAAGGAAAAAAATAAAAATAAATAAATTTAAAAAAATAAAATAAAACTTACAGAACCATTTGTGAGACTGTCAAGAAATTCATGAAAAAAGGTAACAAAAACTGCTTGAAATTTCTGCTATCCAGAGATAACCGTCATAAACATTTAGGTGAATATTCTTCTACAGTCTTCCTAGAGAGCCATACCGCCAGACACACACACACACACACACACACACACACACACACAGATACATGGCTACTTTTCAAGGTTCATGGAAAATTGTATTAAAAGGTACATTTTGGTGCAAAACCTTTTTGAAATTCATGCATAGTTCTTTCATAATACATGTTTTCACCCGCTTTTGAAGACTCCCCATATGTATTTTTTTGCACCAAAATAAACTTGTCTTTTAATTCTATATCCTACAAACTTTCTGTTGTACCATATTTGAGTGTATCTTGTAAATGTACACAATTTTACATAATTGTTGAATCAGTCTCTTTGGAATAAAATATCAATATTTAAATCACTGTAAAAATGTCTGCACTCCAAAATAACCTACGGGTGATCTTTTTGTTAACAGGCAATGGCACACGCATCTTACAAGAAGCAGAAGTACATTATATTTCTCGACAGAGTTGTAATTCTGAGGGGAGTTATGGGCGAGTAATTCCTGACACTTCATTTTGTGCAGGTGATGAAAATGGAACCTTTGCAAACTATGCAACTGATAAAGGATTAATAACCAGAATCTACAATGAGATCAAGAAACTCCACAACAACAAAACAAACAACCCACTTAAGAGATGGGCCAAGGACCTCAATAGACATTTTTCAAAAGAGGAAATCCAAATGGCCAACAGACACATGAAAAAATGTTCAGGATCACTAGCCACCAGGGAATTGCAAGTCAAAACCACAATGAGGTTTCATCTCACCCCAGTTAGAATGGCTCACATGCAGAAATCTACCAACAACAGATGCTGGCGAGGATGTGGGGAAAAAGGGACACTAATCCACTGCTGGTGGGAATGCAAACTGGTAAAGCCACTATGGAAGTCAGTTTGGAGATTCCTCAGAAACCTGAATATAACCCTACCATACAACCCAGCCATCCCACTCCTTGGAATTCACCCAAAGGAAATTAAATTGGCAAATAAAAGAGCTGTCTGCACCTCAATGTTTATTGCAGCTCAATTCATAATAGCTAAGACCTGGAACCAACCCAAATGCCCATCAACAGTAGGCTGGATAAAGAAATTATGGGACATGTACTCTATATAATACTATACAGCAGTAGAAAAAAAATGAAGTCCAGTCATTTGCAACAAAATGGAGGAATCTGGAAAACATCATGCTGAGTGAAATAAGCCAGTCCCAAAGGGACAAATATCATATGTTCTCGCTGATTGGTGACAACTAACTGAGCAGCAAAAAGGAAACCTGTTGAAGTGAAATGGACACTATGAGAAACAATGACTTGATCATCCCTTGTCCTGACTGTCGAGGAACAACTTAATAATTTATCCCTTTTTTTTTTGTTCTACTTAATACTATTGGTTGAACTCTTTAATTAACACACAATTATTCTTAGGTGTTTAAATTTAACTGAAAAGTGATCCCTGTTAAATATGAGTGGGAACAAGAGAGGGAGGAGATATACAGTTCAGCACATGTTCAATCGGACTTGCCCCAAACGGTAGAGTTAGAAACATGCCAGGGGATTCCAATTCAATCCCATCAAGGTGGCATGTACCAATGCCATCTCACTAGTCAAAGTGATCAGTTTCAGCTCATAATTGATCATAATGATAGGATTGGGAGTCAAAGGGATCACATAAACAAGACTAGTGTCTGCTAATACTAACTGATATAATTAAAAAGGAGAGAACGATCCAACATGGGAAGCGGGATACACAGCAGATTCAAAGAATGACAGATGTCCTAAATAGCACTCTGGCCTCAGAATCAGCCCTTAAGGCAGTCGGATCTGGCTGAAGAGCTCATGAGAGTATTTCAAGCATGAAAAGCCAAGACACTCTGGCAAAAAAAAAACAAAAACAAAAACAAAAAAACAACTAAATGAAAGATCTCTGTGAGATCCCAGTGGAAAGAATGGGCCATCAAAGAAGGAGGTATCTTTCTCTGAAGGGAGGAGAGAACTTCCACTTTGACTATGACCTTGTCTAAATAATATAGGAGTTGGTGGATTCAAAAGGCTTCCATAGCCTTGGCAACTCATGACAAGAGCCTCGGGTGCTTACTGATGCCATAAAGAGTGTTAATTGTGAATCAAAAACAGGAGTCACTGTATACTTACTCCTCATGTAGGATCTCTGTCCTTAATGTGTTGTACTATGTGAATTAACGGTATAACTAGTACTCAAACAGTACTTCATACTTTGTGTTTCTGTGTGAGTGCAAACTGTTGAAATCTTTACTTAGTATATACTAAATTGATCTGTATATAAAGATAAGTGAAAATGAATCTTGATGTGAATGGGATGGGAGAGTGAGTGGGAGATGGGATGGTTGTGGATCGGAGGGAGGTTATGGGGGGAAAAAGCCACTGTAATCCAAAAGCTGTACCTTGGAAATTTATATTTATTAAATAAAAGTTAAAAAAAGAAAATGGAACCTTTGATACTTGTAGGGTAAGACCAAATAATTTCCCTTTAAAATATTTTCTAAAGCCAGAAGGAAATCTGAACAAGGCCCTTAGTCAGCTTCTGGTGCTCTCAGTTAACAGTCTATAAATACCAAATCATTTCCCCCCTCTTTTTTAACTACTTCAACAACCCAAATCTTCTTGGTTCCTTTTTTCCCCCTAGAAAACTTTTATTTAAAGTATACAAATGTCATGCATTTCATATATACACATTTAGGAACGTAGTGAATTTTCCCACCCTACCCTTCCTCCCACACACACTCCCATCCTTTTTCCTCCTTCCTCTCCTATTCCTGTTATTTTTTTAAATAAAGATCTATTTTCAATGAACTTTATACACATAAGATTAACCCAAGATTGAGTAAAGAGTTCAACAAATGCTATAAAGAAAAAAAAAAAAAACTGTTCCTCAACAACCAAGACAAGGGCTATTCAAAACCATCACATCTCAAAGTGTGACTTTCACTACTATAGAATACCTTTTAGGTACTCTATTAGTTACTACAGATCAGGGAGAATACATGGTTTTGTCTTTTTGGGATTGGCTTATATCACTAACTATAATGGTTTCCAGTTGCATCCATTTTGTTGCAAATGACAGGATTTCTTTTTTTTTTTTAATCACTGTGTAGTATTCCATGGAGTACATATACCATAACTTCTATTTTTTTTAAGATTTATTTTATTTCTTTGAAAGAGTTAAAGAGAGATGTAGAGACAGAGAGCTAGAGGACTGCCATCCACTGGTTCATTCCCCAAATGGCTGAAATGGCCACAGCTGGCCTGATCCAAAGCCAGGGCTCAGCAGTTTCTTCTGGGTCTCCCAGATGGGTACAGGGGCCCAAGGACTTGGGCCATCCTCCACTGCCTTTCCAGGCACGTAAGCAGAGAACTTGATCAGAAGTGGAGCAGCCAGGACTCAAACCAGCACCTGTCTGGGAGGTTGGTGCTGCAGGCCAGGGCTTTAATCTGTTGGGTCACAGCACCAGCCCCATTTACTATAATTTCTTTATCCAGTGGTCAGTTGACAGACATCTGGGTTGATTCCATATCTTAGCTATTGTGAATTGAGCTGCAATAAACATAGGGGTGCAGATCACTCTTTCATATGCTCATTTTATTTCCTTTGTGTAAATTCCCAGGAGTGGGATGGCTGGGTCATATGGTAGGTCTATATTCAGTATTCTTAGGTATCTCCAAATTGTCTTCCACAGTGGCTAAATCAGTTTACATTCTCATCAACAGTAGATTAGGGTAGCTTTTCCCCACATCCTCACCAGCATTTGTTGTTTCTTGATTTCTGTATGAGAGGTATGCTAACTGGGGTGAAATGAAATTTCATTGTGGTTTTGATTTGCATTTCCCTGATGGCTGGTGACCCTGAGCATTTTTTTGTGTGTCTGTTGGCCATTTGGATTTACTTTTTGAAAAATGCCAGTTCAAGTCATTTGTCCATTTCTTAACTGGATTGTTTTGTTGTTCTTGAATTTCTTGAGCTCTTTATATATTTTGGATATTAATCCTTTATCAGTTGCATAGTTTGCAAATATTTTCTCCCATTCTGTGAGCTATCTCCTCACTTTGCTGAGTGTTTCTTTTGTAGTGCAGAAGCTTCTCAATTTGATGTTATCCTATTTATCAATTTTGGCTTTGATTGCCTGGGCCTTTGGGGTCTTTACCAAGAACTCTTTGCCTATGCCAAACTCTTGCAGGGTTTCTCCAATGTTCTCTAATAATTTGATGGTATCAGGTTGTATTTAGGTATACGATCCATTTTGAGTGGATATTTTTGTAAGTTGTAAGGTAGAGAAAAGGGCTGTAAAAATGTTTATAATCATTATATCTGGCTGACAAATTATCCCTCATTGTGTTTAGAATCATTTATGGAAGACATTCTCAGATATTAATATTGTCTCGTCAGCTCCTGTGTGATTACTGTGTTCAGAGTATATCATTTTCTATCATTTTACTTTTGATTTATTTGTGTCTTTGAATTCACGGTATCACTTCTAGTTAGTTTTTGATGAATTTTTTTCTTTCAATACAAGTTTGACATTCCGGGCCTCCCACATGGATGCCATGGATCAAAACACTTGTCATTGCTTTTTTTTAACATTTATTCATTCACTTGTTTTTAAATCTTTTTATTAGTTATTAGTTTTATTAGTTATTAGAGAATCGATTTCATACATTTCAGTAGTTACAATTCTAAAAATCATATTTTATTCCCTTCCTTCTTCTCTCCATCCCTCTTCCTTCCTTTTCTTTTATTCCTTTAAATTTTTAATAACATATATTTTTTTAAAGATTCATTTATTTATTTGAAAGCCAAAGTTACACAGAGAGAAGTAGAGGCAGAGAGAGGTTTTCCATCCCCTGGTTCACTCCCCAATTGACCACAACGGCCAGAGCTGTGCTGATCTGAAGCCAGGATCTAGGAGCTTCTTCTGGGTCTCCCACATGGTTGCAGGGGCCAAAGACTTGGGCCATCTTCCACTGCTTTCCCAGGCCATAGCAGAGAGCTAGAGAGGAAATGGAGTGGCCGGGTCTCGAACCGGCGCCCATATGGGATGCCTGCGCTTCAGGCCATGGTGTTAACGTGCTCAGCCACAGTGCTGGCCCAAGTAACATACTTGAATTTGCTATATAATCACAGGGTTAATGCACCACTGACCATATTGTTCTGCAAGTAAGGAGTAGAATCACTTTTTCTGGGGAAAATTGCTGGGTATCTCTTTCAGCCATTCTTTAAATCTTTGTTGATTGATGGCCCTTTTGAAAGAACCAAAGTTTCAACCAAAGTAAGACAAGGTAGAAAAGAGAGACACGAACACAAAAGAAAAAGCTAAAAGGACCTGCTGCCTTAACTCTGGAAGCAGAAGCTCTAGACAGCTGTGGGAACACAGTGGTTCTCTTAGACACAATACTGTTTGTTTTGCAGCTTCTGTTCTCGTTTATCTTTTGTTAGAGATCTGTATTTTTGAAATGCAAAGTGACAGAGAAGAAATGGAGAGGCACAGAGAGAGAGAGGACGCTGGCTCACTGCCCAAGTGTACACAAAGGACAGGGGTGGACTGTGCCACAGCCAGGAACCTGAAACCCCGTCTGGGCTTCCCATGTGGACAGCAGGGATCCCCGTACTTGGCCATCCCTCAGTGCCTTCCCAGGCGCGTCAGCAGGCAGCTGGGTCAGAAGCAGGGTAGGGGCTGATGCTATGGCGTAGTAGGCTGAGCATTCACCTGCGGCACTGGCATCCCTAGGGCACTGGTTAAAGTCCCGGCTGCTCCTCTTCCGATCCAGCTCTCTGCTGTGGCCTGGGAAAGCAGCAGAAGACGGCCCAGCTGCTCGGGCCTCTGCACCCATGTGGGAGACCTAGAGGAAGCTCCTGGCTCCTGGCTTCAGATCAGCCCAGCTCTGGCCATTTCAGCCATTTGGGAATGAACCAGTGGATGGAAGACATTCTCTCTCTCTCTCCCTCTCTCTGTAATTCTTCCTCTCAAATAAATAAATAAATAAATATTATAAAAAAGAAGCAGGGCATCTGGAACTCGAACCAACACTCTGAACTGGGATGCCAGAGTCCCAAGCAGTGGCTTAATCTTCTGGGCCATCACGCTGCCCTCAGCTGAAGTTTTCTGATCAATATTCGCATGACAGTTATCTGTTCCTTTTGTGTAAACTCTTCAGGCTTAAACAAGAAAGGGCATAGCACAAAAGAAGACATGCAGTCTCATTGTTTGATGTGTTTTTCTTTTTTTTTTTTTTTGACAGGCAGAGTGGACAGTGAGAGAGAGAGACAGAGAGAAAGGTCTTCCTTTGCCGTTGGTTCACCCTCCAATGGCCGCCGCGGCCGGCGCACAGCGCTGATCCAATGGCAGGAGCCAGGATCCAGGTGCTTTTCCTGGTCTCCCATGGGGTGCAGGGCCCAAGCACCTGGGCCATCCTCCACTGCACTCCCTGGCCACAGCAGAGAGCTGGCCTGGAAGAGGAGCGACCGGGACAGAATCCGGCGCCCCAACCGGGACTAGAACCTGGTGTGCCGGCGCCGCTAGGCGGAGGATTAGCCTAGTGAGCCGCGGCGCCGGCCTGTTTGATGTGTTTTTCACCCAGTATCCAGAGCTGGTCTGTGGAAAACATGGAAAGCAAGAATTATAAAGCGTCCCGCAGCAGCAGACGCTCTACGCCCAGACCAGGTGGTTGCCGATCCATTCACCACCACAACCAAAGTTTCCGAAATCCAGAACATGTTGCAAGAACTCATCGGCACAGGGATGTTCAATAAATTAGAAGAGTGGAATTAAATATATAGCATCTACAATATTAAATCTCTCAAAAGCCTTGAGTGCCCTAACGGAAGAATTGAAAGTTGCAAATATCATAGGGAACAGAATGTGTTTTGAGAGATACGAATCTGAAAAAGAGCTCTCCCAAAGGATCATTAAAGACCTCAGCAAGCAGAATGAGGTGCTGCAATGAAAACTTGAGGAGGCAGAAGAAAAGTACAAATCTGCACTAGACAGGAACAAATCTATGTCATTGACCACATCCAGGAGCATTCACAAAGCTGGTGATGACGACATTACTTTGGCCAAGGAGTTTGAAAATGTAGGCGAGAAGTGTGAGGTAAGGGAGACTGAAGCCTCTGGGGTACACGGGGACTCTGCACTTGCATATACAGCCCCGGCTGAGATGACCCCAGATTTCACCGGACAGTGCTGCCGACCTGAAGACAAAGAAAACAGGCTTTCCGGAGCTGTCACTGAAGATCCAACATACATGCCAAAACATGACAAGATTCCTAGCAGCACTGGCGATAAAGGACAACACACAGGAGGCCCCCGTGTCCAAGAAACCTTTGGATCAAATTTCAGGGAGACTAACATTGCACGGAGTATGCCAGAGGCCAACAGTAATGACACCAAAATAGAAGAGATAGAGAACAACACAGAAGAAATGACCCAGACATCAGCCCGTGGGGTCCTTCCCGTTTACCCACAGCCCCTGGGAAAGCACCACACTCTTAGTGCTGAGCCGTCTAGGGGGCCTCCGACTCCCTGGCCTACTCCAGGACTGAAGGCCCCTCTCACACCCAGGTGGCCTCTTAAATCTGGAGTCCCGCCCATCACTTGAAAGACTCCCAGTCTCCGGGCTCCTGTCTCTCCTGGGCAATCCTTTGCTCCCAGGGCCTCGTTGAACCCTGGAGGGCTCTTGTCTGGGCAGCCTCAGGCACTCCAGCCTCCTGTTCCCACTGAGCAATCTCGCCCTGTCAGGCCCCTTCTGCCATCGGACAGCCTGTGACCCTGTCAGCTCTCCCTGGGCAAGTTGCCCTCTTGGGGACCCCTCCTACCTCTGGACATCCGCCCGTGTTGGGGACTGCCTCTGCCCCTGGAAGGCCCCAGAAAGGCATGTTCTCTTCCACGAGAAAGAAAAGATAAACACACATCATTTGTCCAGCCTGGTTTCAAGACAGCCCGTGTTCCTTTTGCTAAGAACACCCAAATCTTAGGGGTCTCTGACACTTATGGACAAACTCAAGGCTCTTCCGAAATGGATTCCCAGGTTACCAGTCACTTTCCTGCAATACCATCAGCACCTGACAGCGATGAGGGGACCCTCCACTCAATGAGGAAGCCAGGAACATCACCACCTCCTCCTTCTACTCAAGTACCCAAAACATCAAAGGTGCCAGCTTCTAAAAGGGACAAGACGTCTCCATTGCCTCCTGCAGACAAGCAATGAATAGTAATTCTGGTTTCAAATGGAAGTATTCAAGATGATGGTGCCCCCTTGTCTCCCCAAGATCTTGAACAGTTAATATTTCATTGATATGGAAGCTCAAAGATCCTGATGCTTTAAATCGGACCACAAAATCTTCTGTGCTACACACAATATCTAGGAATCTCATAATGGAGACACTTCATATGGACACGGTTCACCTGGGATACCTGCTCCCCGAGGACATTGCCTATGGCTGATCCAGCATTCCAGATAACTAATTCTCTAATGGTCTGGTGTGGTTATGTATTTAGTTCTCTGGTGTAGTCCCAATATCAAATATCCTCCCTCATTGCCCTAGAAGCATATTTACATTTGTGAGAGTGTATGTTCCGAAAGAATCTTTTATAGAAGATCTGTAGGATGGAAGCTTGTGTAGAATAGCAAAAAGAGACCTTTTTAAAGGAATCAGAAATGGCCAATACAAGATGCATCTCCTTCATTTCTGTCTTTGGCAGAGATGTGAACACATGTTTTGAGATCATGGTTGGTCTCAGAAGATCCACTCCAATAGGCTGTAGATGTCAGCCAGTTCTAATTTTCACCTTCAGTGCATCAGATGATACATGACAGTTGTTTCTCTTAAAATAGACTAATATTTCATTTTTTTACAGGCAGAGTGGACAGTGAGAGAGAGAGAGACAGAGAGAAATGTCTTCCTTTAGCCGTTGGTTCACCCTCCAATGGCTGCTGCAGCTGGCGCGCTGCGGCCAGCGCACTGCGCTGATCCAAAGCCAGGAGCCAGGTGCTTCCTCCTGGTCTCCCATGCAGGTGCAGGGCCCAAGCACTTGGGCCATCCTCCACTGCCTTCCCGGGCCACTGCAGAGAGCTGGACTGGAAGAGGGGCAACCGGGACAGAATCCGGTGCCCCGACCAGGACTAGAAACCGGGGTGCCGGCACCACAGGCGGAGGATTAGCCTAGTGAGCTGCGGCGCCAGCCCTAATATTTCATTTTGTATTCATTTGACAGAGAATGGGAGAGAGAAATAGTTTGCTCCTCTTCTGCTAGTTTACTCCCCAAATGCCCACAATGGGCAGGGGTGGACCAGGGCAAAAGCTGGGAGGCAGGAATAAAATCAGGTCTCATGGGTGGCAGAGACACAGCAGCGCGCCAGCCGCAGCGGCCACTGGAGGATGAACCAACGGTAAAGGAAGACCTATCTCTCTCTCTCTCTCTCTCTCTCTCACTGTCCACTCTGCCTGTCAAAAAATAAAAAAAGAGAATTAACGGTAAAACTAGTCTTCAAACAGTACTTTATACTTCACGTGTCTGTGTGGATACAGTCTTTTGAAATCTTTACTTAGTATATACTAAGTTGATCTTCTGTATATAAAGATAATTAAAAATGAATCTTATTGAAGAATGGGATGGAAGAGGGAGAGGGAGATGGGATGGTTTG
Source organism: Oryctolagus cuniculus (assembly GCF_964237555.1). NCBI lineage: Eukaryota > Metazoa > Chordata > Mammalia > Lagomorpha > Leporidae > Oryctolagus > Oryctolagus cuniculus. The sequence continues at coordinate 53,744,912 of NC_091442.1, read as the reverse complement.
TGGGTGGGAGGGTGGTTATGGAAGGAAAAACCGCTATAATCCAAAAGTTGTACTTTCGAAATTTATATTTATAAATAAAAGTTTTCTAAAAAAAATGAAAAAACAAAAAAAGAAAGGTCTTTGCTGGGTCACCAAATATTTAATAGCAAAATATATCTGTATTTATGTAAATGAGGTCAGCATTCTCAACCCTGCATCTCCCACAGCCCTCCCTGGTAAGTAGCCTGTATTTCATGCTCTTAATAAAAATGACACTGAGAAAGGATCCAAGGTTCATAGCTGGAAAACCAGTAACGTATGAAAGTGATGCCGCCTTTCTCCTGAGCTGCTCCCTGGGTGCTTCCCAGAGTGCTCCCTCCATGAAGGTCCAGTAACAACTAAACCAAAACAACAAACAGTATTTTGTGCATTACCACCACCTGTCAGTACACAAGGTCACCTAAAAGCAAGCTGGTATAGCAACCCATGCAATGAAACAGCCTCACATGCCAGCAGGTATACAAAAAGAGCTATGTAAAAATTAACAAAGAGTTATGGTAAGAGTTAAAACAACAGGGAAGAAGTGTATTTAAAGTTAATTTATTGCGTCATCCAAACAAAAATCAAAAACATGCCTTGCTTTACACTTGAGCAACCGAGAGACTTTAGTCTATTTTATATACCCAATATCTCATAAATAAGAAAGAGACTCACTAGAAATTACAGTGTCCCTGTTGACAGCATGAGCCAATGCATGCTCTCATTAGATCAGTCTAGAATGAAAGTGTATGAAAATTCCTTTCCTAGAACAAGGAAAAACAATGTCATTTCAGGACAGAGTTACTCTTGATAAAAGGAAAGGTTGTGTTCAGCGAGAGGACTGCCTATGGCAGGTGATTTCTTGCCAATGTTTTTGGAGATTATGTACTTCTGAACTCTCCAGGTTTTCTGGTAGCTCAGTCTACTGCTGCCTCCTCTTTTTATGCTTGCCCTCATTGCTGTCCACATTCTGATAAAAAGGAGGCACAGTGAAACCAAAAGTCAGTGCAACCTGCGGCAAATGTAAGTTACTAACATTAAAGATGTTTCGGATGATGGGAATCACAAGCTCATATGTAAGTCCTGTATGCTTCCTGGACTGACATATGAAGAAAGTAAGTCTTTTAAAAAAAGTCAGAAATTTTAGACCAGGGAATGTCAAATTCATTTAACGGAACCTTGGACTGCTTGAAGTAATGAAGGAAACCCAGTCCTCCTGGGTAAAAAGAGGCAGGGCTCGCCCTCGCCTGTGTAGGCCCTGGCTGTTCTCCTACGCAGTGGCAGTGTGTGCATTCCTCAGGGCATCTGAGGGTCATACTGAGCAGTCCGGTCGACTTCAGGACGAGCCAGCCCTCTCGCTGCCACAGATGTGCGCACTGCACAGCTGAAGAAGGTGGTCGTTTGCTGCTTTTGCTTCTGGGTTCTATTAATGTCCAGACACACACGTGAACGCAGGTCAGCAGCTCAAAGTTGTATTTCGTACAACAGGATGAAAGGTCACCAGCTTTCCTTTCCGTTCTTCCCAGGGAATGTAGAGAGCTGAAGAAATGCCTTTTCTGAAGGGCAAACAGCATACCCCTGCTCCAGACCATCCGCTGTTGTGTTGTCCTCCTCATCAACATCAACACACAGCTCCTGTTCAGAGAAATCCTTCCAGATCTTCAGATGTTTGAGCTTGTGTGGTGGAGAAGAGCACGGTTTGTCTCCAGGTTGGCAAAAGTCTAATAGTGTCTTTTGATTCCTCTTCAAACCCTACTCTAGATGATGCTGCCTAAGTCTCTCGGGGCAGCAAACTGCCCGGGAATTGGAGGCAGGGCTGCAGTTCCTGTCCCTGCCAAAACAGGCCGGGAGATCCGGTGCACCGCCCCAAAGACTGAGCCAGCGGAGATGGCAGGGAGCTCATGGGCATTAATTGCTACCTGGGGTGTTTGCAGGAATTTGTAGACTTTCACGAGAATTTGAATGGGCCTATTTTGAAGATTGACACCATAGTTCTGCTCTGTTTTATGAACCACCAGACCGAATTCTTTTATTCACTCAGTTGACTTTTAACCTTGCCTAAGTGCCTGTTGGCTCCTCGAATTGTTGTTACTCTCTAAACAAAAAGTGTTGGTGCGTAGCTATCCAGCAGTGCGCTCTTAGAGTGAAAGCTGCTGGGTCCTGTCTCTGGTGCCCGCACCGGGACCCTTGGCACAGCGTGGAAAGGACAGCCCACCACGCCCGGCAAGGGTTACAGACATCGCTCCTCTTCCAGACCCCGGTGAGATTCTTTCTTTCTTTCCTTCTTTTTTTTTTAAGACTTATTCTTATTTGAGAGGTAGAGTTCCAGAAAGTGAGGGGGAGCGACAGAAAGAAAGGTCTTCCTTCTATTGGCTCACTCGCCAGATGGCCCCAATGGCCGGAACTGCGCAAATCAGATCCAGGAGCCAGGAGCTTCTTCCCAGTCTCCCATGCGGGTGCAGGGGCTCAAGGACTTGGGCCGTCTTCCACTGCTTTCCCTGGCCATAGCAGAGAGCTGGATTGGAAGAGGAGCAGCTGGGACTAGAACTGGCGCCCATATGGGATGCTGGCACCGCTGGCAGAGGTTTAACCTACTGCAACATGGCGCCGGCCTCCCGGTGAGTTTTTTAACATGGGAGATTCCCTATCCCAGGCGCAGAGGAAGCATATAGCAGGATTATACTGTCTGTTAAAATAGGCAGGACACTCCATCCCCAAATAGGTCCCAGGGCCATTACTCAGGAAATAGTAATGGCTGCCCTTGGCAGGAGGGTTATCTGAAGGTTGCTGATTGGGAAATAGGACAAAAGTTACAGGAAGAGCCGCATGCGCCTGCCTAAGGGCGTCCCACATGGCACTGTTGCAGAGGTACTGAGGGTCGCATTCGCAGCCCTGGGACCTGCCCTCCCCCCCCCCCCACCGGGCAGGGGGTGGTCTCCCGGCTCCTGCTCTGGAAGACGCTGTCCTGACCCAACTCTATTAAATAAATAGATTTATTTATTTAATAGAGTTAAACAGAGAGAGAGAAGGAGAGGCAGAGAGAGAGAGAGAGAGAGAAAGAGAGAGAGGAGAGGTCTTCCATCCACTGGTTCACCCCCCCAGATGGCCGCAATGGTCAGAGCTGTGCCAATCCGAAGCCAGGAGCTTCTTTTGGGTCTCTCACGCAGGTGCAGGGGCCTAGAGACTTCTACTGCTTTGCCAGACCATAGCAGAGAGCTGTATCGGAAGTGGATCAGCTGGGTCTTGAACCAGCGCTCCTATGGGATGCTGGCACTGCAGGCAGCAGCTTTACCCATTATGCCACAGCACTGGCCCCAGACAGTATAGATTCTTTCAGAGAGCAAGAAGCCATCAACCAGGAATCCTCCAGTGTTTCAGTAGGTTTACGCCTTCAGAAGCTAGAAAACTCCATTCTGAATGAATATCACTTTTCTTTCTCCAGAGAGAAGTCAAGAGTGTTTGGGTTAGCATTTTAGAAGATCTGGAAGGACTATCTGTGTATTTTTCCTTCAAGTCGGCAATGTTAGGGATGATTTTAAAAGCTCAACAGCAAGGGGAAGGCATGCTAGCCGCCTTTCCTGTCGTACGACCTGATGGGAACCACCCTCCTGAATAGGAATCACTGCCTCATGGAGTATTCAAGGAGCTTAAGAAAAGTCTCCCAGAGTTTGGTTTGCAAAATAGTTACACCATCAGGCTGCTGGGCAGTGCAGGAAATCCTGCTGAAATGACTCCCTTTGCTTGCAAACCTTAGTTAAAGTCTTCGTAACTCCTGCCCAACACACAGTTTGGGTGCAAGAGTACCGTGACCTAGCTCCTCCTATCCAGGCAACAGAAAATCTAAATCTAATGTTCCTATCATTGTGGATCAATTACTAGGGGAGGAACCACACACAGAAATCAGGTTAACCGTCATCAGGAGGCCTAAACTCGAATTTCTGCCATGGTGCTTAAGGCCTGGAAAAAAAATCCTGGACTCCCAAGTTCCCTCTACTTCCTTTTCAGCCATTAAACAGGGTCCCACTGAAACGTACAAGTCATACATCGACAAATTGCAAAAGGCTATTGGGAGGCAAGCAGAAAACCGAGAGGCAGCCCAAGTGGTGTTGTGACACCTGGCCTGTGAGAATGCCAATCAGGATTGTCAGGCTGTCCTCAAAGCTGCTGCAGCAAAGCCTGAAGCTACTTTAGCGGAGATAGCAAACTATGTCAAACTGTGGCGCCTGAGACTTAGCAAACCAGTCTTTTGGCTGCTGCTCTTAAAGGACCCAAAAAGCAGTGTTTCAGAAGTGGCAAGGCTGGACACTTCAAAAGGAAATGTTGGGGGCCAGCCCTGTGGCATGGTGGGTAAAGCCGCTGCCTGCAGTATCAGCATCCCATATGGGCGCTGTTTTTAGTTCTGGCTGCTCCACTTCCAATCTAGCTCTTCTGCTATGGCCTGGGAAAAATCAAGGTCTCTGCTATGGGCTTGAAAAGCAGTAGAAGATGGCCCTAGTCCTTGGGCCCCTCTGTCCCACGTGGGAGACCTGGAGGAAGCTCCTGGCTCCTGGCTTCATGTCAGTGCACCTCCAGTCATTTTAGCCAAATGAGGAGTAAACCAGTGGATGGAAGACCTGTGTGTGTGTGTGTGTGTGTGCGCGTGCGTGTGTAACTCTGCCTTTCAAATCTTTTTTTTAAAAAAAACCTTTTTCATATTTACATGTAGTTATTGATATTCCAGATTCATTTGGGCCACCCCTTTAAGAGGAGAGTCCCCCAAACCTGTCATTTAACATTTATGTGCTGCTATGGCTTTAATGGGAAAGTCAAAACAGGTAAGAGCTGATAACAGCCCTGCTTACATTTCCTCGACTTCCCACCATTTCTGCACCTTTTGGGATATTAAACTTGTTCGTGGTATTCCTTATAATCCTACAGGTCAGGCCATTATGGAGCAGGCCCATCGAACAATGAAAACACTTCTTCAGAAACAAATAAAGTAAGGGGAACACCCCCAGGGGAGGTAAGGACTGCTACAGCCATTTGTCTATTCACACTTAACCATATTACATAGTTTTCAAAATTCGATTCTATCCCCAACGCTGCTACCTCGGCTCCATGTCATTATTCTCTACCAGGTTCCTCTCAGCCTTGACCTTTAGTGTATTATAAGGAGCGCCCAGACCCTAATTGGAAAGGTTTTGTTTCACTAATACCTGGGGGAGGGGCTATGCTTCAGTCTTGTCCCCTGCAGGTCCTGTTTGGATTCCAGCTGGCTGTGTTCCACCTCTCCGAAACCATGAGCTGGTCCCAGCAGCCGCGAATGGGCCTTGAAGAAGAAAATCGCCCTGCGTCATGTGGACCTCCACCACCGACAGCACCTGCCAGCAGAAGGCCCAGTAACTCACCTGCTCCTCCAGGTTGTCACCAGTTACCTGGGGGCATCTCAAAGCACTAGGAGCGGCCCAAAGAAGACTTGGAGTGCAACATACTGAAGAGACACCAGAGACTTTATTTGTTGCCATCTTACACAGCTTACTTATCTCTCTCTCCTGACTGTGTGCTGTATATTTGCCTTGTTACCTGCACCTGTCTCAACTTGTGGCATGTGGCATGGCCGTGTATACCGAATCTAACTGTTTGTATACAGATATTCCTCAATGTTGTTCCTGTTGGTGCTCCTGTTTATGCATTGCACATGGAATTGTACTCTCCCCTCAGCCTGGGGCTTAGCTGGGATGTTTAACAAGAAGCAACTGGATGATAATTGGTTTCAACTTCAGAACCTCCTGAGGCAGGAAACTGGGGAGAACCGACGGATGTTTCCCATGGCAAGAAACAAACAATCCTAGCAGATGCGAGAATGTATAGTTGCAGATTGGTAGAAGCCTCTGAGATAGGCCCCCACATGTTCGTTTGTATAAGGTTAATATCACCATTTCTGTTGCTGGACATCCCACTTTGGACCCTGTTTCTAAGGGCCCTTAACTTACGGGTATTCAGCTCATTCAGTATTAAACCAGCAGACACTGGTATGAGAGAAGGCAGTTCTCTGTCGGGTGTTCTTGATCAAAATCTAATAGGTGTGTGCACTACTATTTCTCAATCTGAGAAGGAGATGGATGCTCTCTTGTATGTTTTCCCAATAACTCCCTTGTTCATCCTATCCCCTTCCTTCCTTCCTGTATCCTTTAATCTTCAGAAAAATGAGTTTAGTCAAGTTTAATTGCTCTATCTTCCACCCTCGGGCTGGACTTTTTATGTGATAATTCCTCTTACCAGGCTTTACCTCCACCTTAGTCTGGACTTTGCTCTATAGGTAGAGTGGACCCTACTGTGCCCCCCTTCCACCCTCTAAGTTCACGTTAGTATGGGTAGACGTAGATCTATGTCCCCAGACTGTGACGATAACTTCAAGTTGATGAGTGCATCTGCCTCTGCTGTAATGGCTGCCTTTATTTCACCCGTTCCCGATTTGGTTGTGGAGCTATAAAGCCTTAGGAAGGCTGGCTTGTATATTGTCAAAGATGGCTAAGGCTACTGCTGCAGCAGGATCTCATATTAACTCAGAATTGAGTCCAGTTAAGGTGACTTACAAAACCATGCAGCAATTGACTGTTTACTACTTAAACATCACATTGGATGGCAACAGTTTCCAGGATTCTGCTGTTTCAATATCATTAATAACTCTAATTTAATTCAAAAGGAAATTGATAACATCAAAGTTGAAATTTCTCACTTACATGTTAAACCTGAATGGTGGCAACTGGGGTCCTGGCTGCACTGGCCGCTGCCCTTTGTGGTGCCTGTTATGATCTTCATCCTGTGTGTGTGTGTGGTCCGTGCATCATCTCATGCGTATCTGATGTAGTGTCCTGATACTTAAGATCTATGCCTAAAATAAAGAAAGGGGGGATGTAGATGATGCTGTCTAAGTATCTCAGGGCAACAAACCGCCCTGGAATTAGAGGCAGGGCTGCAGTTCCTGCTCTTCACCAAAAAACGCTGGGAGGTTGGGCACGCCCACCCTCAAAGGACTGCCAGCTGAGACAGCAGGGGGCTAATGGATGTTAGTTGGAACCTGGGGTGTTTTTAGGAATATGTTAACTTGCACAAACATTTGAATGAGCCTTAGAAGATTGACACCACAGTTCTGGTCTCTATCATGGACCACCAGGCCGAATTCCTTTACCCGTTTGTTAAGTTGATGTATAACCTTAACTGTTGGCTCGTAAAATTGTTGTTACCCTCTGAATAAAAAGTATTGGTGCATAGCTATCAAGTGGCGCACTGTTAGAATGAATGCTCCCGTGTCCTGTCTCCTTATTTAAAACCCTGACACCCAACACCCAAGTTAAGCCTCATCAATAACCAGACACTGCAGAGTTTTAAACATAAACACTGGAGCCATCCTCACATGACTACAATGATGTTGATCCCATTGGCAAGTACTTGCACTTCAGCAGATCTGTTACTGCTACCCATTGTCAGTGTGTGTGTGTGTGTGTGTGTGTGTGGTGAGTTACTAGCTCCATAAGAATACAAAATGTTTGCATGGCCAGTTCTCCACCAGGTGACAGAATAGGACTCTTGTTCCATTCTGCCATGAACTTTAACTTCAGAGTAAGTTCAACTGCAGGGAGGAGAAACACTAGGTTTTTGCCACTGCCTGGTTTGCAGCGGCCAGATCTCTGGCTTCCGGAAATCACCTGACACCTTTATGTTGAATTTCAGTCATGTATGTAAAGCCCATTTCTGTTATTGCCTTCAGAGTGTTTTCAGGATAAGATGAGTTAGAGAAGTAAAGGAAGTATCCTCAATAGCTGACAGTCCCAGGGGCAGGGTAGGACCTACCTTGTTGCCATCCTCAATGTCTGGTGTCTCCACACTCTTTTTGCTCTCTGTAGGAACCTCTGTGCCTTCTTCTTCAATTCTTGCTTTTCTTGTATCAGGCCCAGCATAACTGACCACTCTTCTCCTCTGATTCAGGATTGGGAGACCCTGTTGCTGCTTTTCCATTGGTTAATATGGCAGATTTCAGAGGGACGTAGATTTTTTTAACTTCTACTTTTTCTCCTTTTTCTTTAGTCATGGCTCCATTTTGGGATCCTGACAAGCCCACATTCACAAATTATTGTAGGGAGTTCTTAAGTTCTCCACCTGCTTCTTCAGGTCTCCTCATCTCTGGGCTGAGTTCCAAAAGGCTCACAGCGGAGGTCTCCTGGAGCTCAGGTTTCACTGCCACTTCTCGATTTTCACGTGTAGGAGTTTCATCAGCAGGTGAGACGTGTTGTCAGAGATGCACCTCTCCTTTCAAATATGCCTGTGTACAAACAATTACCTTATGAGACAAGAACATCATCTTAAAAAAGTGATATGTTAAGACACATGACACAATTATAAAAAGTGTCACCTTTAATTCAGTAGGCAGGTCAACCTGTTGCATCACCACACTGGCCCCACCACCATCAATTCTACTCAATAAATCAAACAAATTTCACTCTACTGATTTTATTTTATCTTTGTCAACACTCTTGTATTATTTGGTCCCTTATATGGACTTTCTATTATTTTCTTGATCAGTATATTGATGAGCCCCTTCATTTCTGGGTTTTTTTTTTAATTAACTTATTTATTTGAAAGAGAGTTACACAGGGAAAGAGTCAGAGAGAGAGAGGTCTTCCATCTGCTGGTTCACTCCCCAAATGGACGCAAAGGCCGGAGCTGCACCGATCTGAAGCCAGGAGCCAGGAGCTTCCTCTGGGTCTCCCACGTGGGTGCAGGGGCCCAAAGACTTGGGCCATCCTCTGTGCTTTCCCAGGCCATAGCAGAGAGCCAGATCAGAAGCGGAGCAGCCAGGTCTCGAACCGGTGCCCATTGGGATGCCAGCGCTTCAGGCCAGGGCAAATCACCGGCCCCCATTTCTGTGTTACTGATTGTAGTTTTATTCTTTAAAGAATATGTACTTTAGTTGTGTGGGGGAGAGGAGAGAATGCCTCCCACATATTTTTCTCCAAATTCCCACAATGCAGAGACTGGGCCTGGCTGAAGTCAGGAGCACAGAACTCAACTCATATGGATGGCAGGGACTCAACTACTTGAGCCATCATTTGCAGTCTCCCAGCGTGCACATTATAATGGAGATGGAATTGAGAGAAAGACCAAGACGCAAACCCAGTCCCTGCAACATGAAATGTGAGTGTTCCAAGTGGTGGTTGTATTTTTATGGTGCTGAGTCTGAGATAGTTATTATCGCTGTTTCCCCCAGTTGCCAGTGAGATGCGAGCAGAACTGGTATGTGTCGTTTCCATGCTGAGCTTGTCGTTGGTTTGAGACCCTCTAGATAGTCTTTTTCTTCTGGTATGATGGCCTGTGATATCTTTCTGCTTAGCCTTGTCCCTGTGAGAGAACACAGCGAAGCTCCCTCCCTGCAAGGCGGTGATGGATTAGTTGCATGATCACTAAGTAAGCTTTTAGGATTTGGGAGTTACTTGTTGAAACAGTAAAGCTGAACTCAACTAATATGGTCTTCCTATCCAAGAATGCAGTAATCTGTCTTTTTTCTTCAGCCTTTGTGTCAGGGGGGTGGTCCAGGAGCATTTTAAAGTTTTCACTAGCCCCTTGCATATTCTTTCATGAGTGTCTCTTGGTATTTTTACATTTTTTTCTGGTAATGCTGCAAATGAAGTCTTACTGTATGAGCTATTTGAACCACTTATTTAAATGTTTTAATTATGCATGCAGCCAAATTACTGTATTCAAATGTGAAAGTTTTTCAGTTTATTTTCTTGAGTTTTTGAGATGTATTATCTCGGCTACAAATAATATTTTTTACACTTAGATTTTTCCAATTTTTAAACATCCCTCTGTGTCTCTTGCCCGTGAATTGGTTAGTACCTCCAGAACTTTGTTCATAGTAGTGGTGACATGGAAGCAAACATGCAGTGCAGCAGTTGAGATGTCTCTTGGGACACCCACAGTCCATACCAGAGTGTCTGGATCGAGTCCCTATTTGCTCCTGATTCCAGCCTCCTGCTAATGGGCACCCTGGGAAACAGTAGGTGATGACCCAAGTAGTTGGGGTACCAGCTGTTCACATGGGAGATCTGGACTGATTTCCCACCTCCTGGCTTTGGCCTAGCTCAGGCCCAGCTATTGTAAGCAATTGGAGAGTGCATCAGTGGATGCGAGATCTCTCTCTCTTTCTCTGTGTCTGTCTCTCTCTTCCAAATAATTAAATGGATGACATATTTACTTCAAAGTGTGGTACAGAATTAAAAAATGTGTGTACAAGTTTTAGCACAATGTCTGACTCTTAGTAGTTCCCCCACAAATGTAAATTATTGTACATGTGCAATACAAAGAAAAGATTTCTTAGGAACTGGGTCAAGTTGTTACTATAAATGGCATTGGCTAGAGTGGGGACACAAGGAAAGGAGGATGAATAGCTTTGTTTCCAGGTGAAGATTTGTAAACAATGAGATACCTCCTGTGGTTACTAGTGACTATTTTATTTTTAAAGATTTAAAAGCAAGATTTATTAGAGTCAAAGACCTCCAGCCAGAGTGGCATGGAGGGGGCTGCAAGAGAAGCAAAACCCAAAGGACCCCGTGGCACTGGGCTTCTAAGTACAATGTCAAAGGGAAAGAAATGATCAGATTGGCATTCAGTCACCCGGGGACAAAAGACCTGATTACAATGCCAGGCTCACTCCTGAGAAAACAAAAAACCATCCCAAGGGGGGATACCTAATTTGTTAGAGCATTCACTCCTTGTAAATTCTTTTTTTTTTTAATTAATTAATTAATTTTTTTTTGACAGGCAGAGTGGACAGTGAGAGAGAGAGACAGAGAGAAAGGTCTTCCTTTGCCGTTGGTTCACCCTCCAATGGCCGCCGCGGCCGGCGTGCTGCAGCCGGCGCACCGCACTGATCCGATGGCAGGAGTCAGGAGCCAGGTGCTTTTCCTGGTCTCCCATGGGGTGCAGGGCCCAAACACCTGGGCCATCCTCCACTGCACTCCCTGGCCACAGCATAGAGCTGGCCTGGAAGAGGGGCAACCAGGACAGAATCCGGCGCCCCAACCGGGACTAGAATCTGGTGTGCTGGCGCCGCTAGGCCTAGTGAGCCGCGGCGCCGGCCACTCCTTGTAAATTCTATCCATTATTATTACCAGACACAATCCTATCCATGTGATCATTTTGACACTTAAGATGGTATTTTTACCCCCAAAGAAAGGGGATTTGGGGTCCTAATGGCAAGTGTTTTTTTTTTTTTTTTTTTTTTTTTTTTTTTTTTTTACAGGCAGAGTGGATAGTGAGAGAGAGAGACAGAGAGAAAGGCTTCCTTTTGCCGTTGGTTCACCCTCCAATGGCCGCCGCAGCCAGTGCGCTGCGGCCAGTGCACCGCGCCTATCCGAAGGCAGGAGCCAGGTGCTTCTCCTGGTCTCCCATGGGGTGCAGGGCCCAAGCACTTGGGCCATCCTCCACTGCCTTCCCGGGCCACAGCAGAGAGCTGGCCTGGAAAAGGGGCAACCGGGACAGAATCTGGCGCCCCGACCGGGACTAGAACCCGGTGTGCCGCAAGGTGGAGGATTAGCCTAGTGAGCCGCAGCGCAGGCCACCTATGGCAAGTTTTTAAACTGTACCCTTAGAAGTAAGTCCATAGGAATGTATTCAAAACTAAACAACTTTATATTTGTAAATTTCATACACTTCATAATTTAGGAACATAATGATTCCACCATGCCCACCTCCCACCCACACTCCCACACCTCTTCCTCCTCTCTCTCTTATTCCCCTTATTATTTTTTTACTAAAATCTATTTCAGTTAACTTTATATTTGTATATATGTATATGATTAACTCTATGTTAAATAAAGAGTTCAACAAATAGTATTAAAAAAACCTGTTCCTCAACAGTCAAGAGAGGGTTGTTCAAGTCATTGCTTCTCAAAGTGTCAATGTCACTTCTACAGATGCCTTTCAGGTGCCCTAGTAGTTATCACAGGTCAGGGAGAACATATGGTATTTGTCCCTTTGGGACGGGCTTATTTCACTAAGTATGATGTTTTCCAGGTTCAATCATTTTGTTGTAAATGACTGGATTTCATTGTTATTTTGACTGCTGTGTAGTATTCCATAGTGAACATCGCCCATAATTTCTTTATTTTTTGTTGTGACCTGTAGTCTCTAGGCTTTATCATTGAAACTTTTTTTTTTCTAATCTGATTGATGTATTTCAATTGACCTATAGAGCTCACAAAAGTTTTCTTCTGCTTGATCTTTCTGCTGTTGAGCCTCTCAACTCTATTATTTTTTCCAAAGAAACCATTTATTTAATGAGTACAAATTTCATAAGTACAACCTTAGGAATATAGTGATTCTTCCCATCATACCCTCCCAGCCCCACTGCCACCCACTTCCTCCTCCCTCTCCTATTCCTAATTCCTTTCTCCATTAAGAAAAAAAATAATAACTGCTCCTTGGCAGTCAGAACAAGGGCTGTTCAAGTCATTGCTGCTCAAAGTGTCAATTTCACTACTACAGATTTCCTTTTAGGCGCTCAGTTAGTTATCACAGATCAGGGAGAACATTTGGTATTTGTCCCTTTGGGAGAGGCTTATTTCACTAAGTATGATGTTTCCCAGATTCATCCATTTTGTTGCAAATGAACGGATTTCATTTTTTAAACCTCTGTATAGTTTTGATATGTTGTGCTGTCATCTTCATTTATTTTCAGAAATTTTTTAAATTTCTCTTTTGATTTCTTCTATGACCCACTATTCATTCAGGAGCATGTTGTTCAGTCTCCATGTGTTTGCATATGTTCTAGAGATTCTTGAGTCGCTAATTTCGAGCTTCATTTCATTGTGGTCTAAGAAGGTGCATGGTATCATTTTGATTTTTTTTAATTTGCTGGGACTTGCTTTATGGCCTAGCATGTGGTCAATAGAAAAGTTCCATGCACTGGTGAGAAGAATGTGTATTCTGCAACTGTAGGAAATTCAACACAAATGTATCAGGCAACTTCTGGAAAGCAGAGATCTAGCAGCTGGAAAAACAGGCAGTGGCAAAAACCTGGTGTTTCTCCTCCCTGCAGTTGAATTTATTGTTAAGTTAAAGTTCATGCCCAGTAATGGAACAAGAGTCCTTATTCTGTCACCTACTAGAGAACTGACCATACAAACATTTGATATGCTTAAGTAGCCAGTGACTCACCCCCCCCCCCGACACACACCCCTTGACAATGTGCGCCAGTAACAGATCTGCTGAAGTGCAAAAGCGTGACAATGGGATGAACATCATTGTAGTCATGTGGGGCTGGCTCCTGGACACTATGCAAAATACTCCAGTGTTTATGTATGAAAGTCTGCAGTGTCTGGTTATTGATGGGGCTGATCTGGAGTGTTGGTTTGAAGAGGAATGAAAAGAAATTTTGAGACTTTTCCCAACATGCAGACAAACCAGGCTCTTTCCCACCACACAAGCTCAAACATCTGAAGATCTGGAAGGATTTCTCTGAACAGGAGCTGTGTGTTGATGTTGATGAGGAGGACAACACAACAGCGGATGGTCTGGAGCAGGGGTATGCTGTTTGCCCTTCAGAAAAGGCATTTCTTCAGCTCTCTACATTCCCTGGGAAGAATGGAAAGGAAAGCTGGTGACCTTTCATCCTGTTGTACGAAATACAACTTTGAGCTGCTGACCTGCGTTCACGTGTGTGTCTGGACATTAATAGAACCCAGAAGCAAAAGCAGCAAACGACCACCTTCTTCAGCTGTGCAGTGCGCACATCTGTGGCAGCGAGAGGGCTGGCTCGTCCTGAAGTCGACCGGACTGCTCAGTATGACCCTCAGATGCCCTGAGGAATGCACACACTGCCACTGCGTAGGAGAACAGCCAGGGCCCTACACAGGCGAGGGCGAGCCCTGCCTCTTTTTACCCGGGAGCACTGGGTGTCTTTCAATCCTTGATGCAGCCTAAGGTTCCATTAAGTAATTTGACTTTCCCTGGTCTACAATTTCTGATATTTGATTGAAAAGAAGCATTTTCTTCATACACCTGTCCAGGAAGCACACAAGTCATACACATAGACTTATGAGTCCCATTCCCTGAAACAGATCTTCAATATTAGTAACTTACATTTGCCTCAGGTTGCAGTGTGCTTTGGTTTCATTGTGCCTCTTTTTTATCGAAATGTGAACAGCAATGAAGGCAAGCTTAAAAAGAGGAGGCAGCAGTAGACTGAGCTACCGCAAAACCTGGAAAGTTGAGAAGACCATAATCTTCAAAAACATTAGCAAGAAACCATCTGGTCACAGGCAGTTCTCTGAATGAAGACAGCCTTTCCTTTTATCATGAGTAACTCTGTCCTGAAATGAAAATGTTTTCCTTATTCTAACAAAGGTATTTTCGCAGACTTTTAACTTGGACTGATCTAATGAAAGCATGCATTGGCTCATGTTGTCAATAAGGGACACTATAATATCTCAAGTCTGTTTTATTTTTGAGACTTGGGGTATATGAAATAGAAGAAAGAAAAATGTTCCTTACTAAGGAACTAATTGTTTTAGAATATATGCTTGGGTCCAGTGCTGTGACGTAGTGGGTAAAGCTGCCACCTGCAGTGCCAGCATCCCATAAGAGCACCAGTTCGTATCCCAGCTGCTCCTCTTCCTATCCAGCTCTCTTCTATGGCCTGGAAAAGCAGTAGAAGATGGCCCAAGTCCTTGGGCCCCTGTGCCAGTCGGGAGACCCAGAAGAAGCTCCTGGCTCCTGGCTCCTGGCTTCAGATCAGCTCAGCTCTGGCCATTGAGGTCATTTGGGGAGTGACCCAGTAGAATGGAAGACCTCTCTCTCTCTGTAATTCTTTCATATAAATAAAATAAATCTTTTCCTTTTTTTTTTTGACAGGCAGAATTAGACAGTGAGAGAGACAGAGAGAAAGGTCTTCCTTCCGTTGGTTCACCCCCAAAATGGCCACCATGGCCGGCGCGCTGCGCTGATCTGAAGCCAGGAGAGCCAGGTGCTTCCTCCTGGTTTCCCATTTGGGTGCAGGGCCCAGGCACTTTGGGTCATCCTCCAGCTGCCTTTCCGGGCCACAGCAGAGAGCTGTACTAGAAAAGGAGCAACCGGGACAGAATCCGGTGCCCCAAATGGGACTAGAACCTGGAGAGCTGGCGCTGCAGGCGGAGGATTAGCCTAGTGAGCCGTGGTGCTGGCCTAAAATAAATCTTTTTAAAAAAGAATATATGCTAAAGAAGCTGAGAAGCAATAACATCTGAAAGCACAGAAAAAAATACATATTTGGTATGTGTGCTCCATGATCCTAAAAAGGTAGTTTTAATACGGATTTCTAGATGAAGTTATGAAAATACAGCTTGGTTAACAATTTCAGAAACTTCTGGCTTTTCATTCACCTCTGTGTAAAAGTGGGCATAGCTAATGCTTGTCATTACAATGTGAAGACATTACATGATGAGGCAGTAGGAGAGATGAGGGGAGAATAAGACTCATACATTTACTTTAAAGATTTATATTATTTATTTGAAAGACAGAGTTACAGAGAGAGGTAGAGACAGAGATCTTCCATCTGCTGGTTCACTCTCCAAATGACCGCAATGGCCAGAGCTGTGTTGATCCAAAACCAGGAGCCAGGAGCTTCTTCTGGGTCTCCCACATGGGTGCAGGGGCCCATGTACCTGGGCCATCTTCTACTGCTTTCCTAGGCCATAGCAGAGAGCTGGATTGGAAGTAGAGCAGCTGGGATCTGAACTGGCACCCATATGGGATGCCAGCACAGCAGGCAGAGGTTTAAATCCACTGTGCCACAGCACCAGCCCCAAGACTCATACATTTTGATTGCCTATTGGTACAGGATGACTGTGCACTTCTACTTAATGCTGCTCTGATTCTATAGACACCAAGATGACCAGATGGACACCATCTAGAATGCTGATCTGTCTAATTCAAGCTACCCAATAACAAAGAAGACACCAGTGAATTCACACTGAACCAGGTTGCATGGGTATCCATCTGTTCTGAGGCTGCTCCAGTTAGATATCCAGTCTACTTTCAGAAATAGTTTGCATCCATTAAAACAATAAATTAAGGCTGGGAGCTCCCTGGTAACTAGGACATTAGTCATGCTTCTTTTGTTTTTCTTTTTTTTTTTTTTTTTTGAATTTTTAAGATTTATTTTTTTATTTTTTTATTTTTTTTATTTAGTAAATATAAATTTCCAAAGTACAGTTTGTGGATTACAATGGCTTAGCCCCCATAATTTCCCTCCCACTCACACCCCTCCCATCTCCCGCTCCCTCTCCCATTACATTCACATCAAGATTCATTTTCATTATCTTTATATACAGAAAATCAATTTAGTATATATTAAGTGAAGATTTCATCAGTTTGCACCCAACAGAAACACAAAGTGTAAAACACTGTTTCAGTACTAGTTATAGCATTACTTCACATTGGACAACACATTAAGGACAGATCCCACATGAGGAGTAAGTACACAGTGACTCCTGTTGTTGACTTAACAATTTGACACTCTTGTTTATGGCGTCAGTAATATCCCTAGGCTCTAGTCATGAGTTGCCAAGGCTATGGAAGCCTTTTGAGTTCGCCGATTTCGATCTTATTCAGACAGGGTCATAGTCAAAGTGGAAGTTCTCTCCTCCCTTCAGAGAAAGGTACCTCCTTCTTTGATGGCCCTGTTCTTTCCGCTGGGATCTCACTCACAGAGAGCTTTCATTTAAGTCTTCTTTCCTGCCCCCCCCCAGGTGTCTCAGCTTTCCATGCCTAAAATACTCTCATGGGCTCTTCAGCCATATCCGAATGCCTTAAGGGCTGATTCTGAGGCCAGAGTGCTATTTAGGACATCTGCCATTCTATGAGTCTGCTGTGTATCCAGCTTCCCATGATGGATCGTTTTCTCCCTCTTTTATTCTATCAGTTAGTATTAGCAGACACTAGTCTTGTTTGTGTGATCTCTTTGACTCTTAGACCTATCAGTGTGATCAATTGTGAACTGAAATTGATCACTGGGACTAGTGAGATGGCATTGGTACATGCCACCTTGATGGGATTGATTTGGAATCCCCTGGCACATTTCTAACTCCACCATTTGGGGCAAGTTTGATTGAGCATGTCCCAAATTGTACATCTCCTCCCTCTCTTATTCCCACTCTTATATTTAACAGGGATCACTTTTCAGTTAAAATTTAAACACCTAAGAATAATTGTGTGTTAATTATAGAGTTCAACAATAGTACTAGAATAAAAAAAATACTAAAATGGATAAAGCATTACATTGTACATCAACAGTCAGGACAAGAGCTGATCAAGTCACTATTCTCATAGTGTCCATTTCACTTCAACAGGTTTCCCCTTTGGTGCTCAGTTAGTTGTTGCCTATCAGGGAGAACATATGATATTTGTCCCTTTGGGACTGGCTTAATTCACTCAGCATAATGTTTTCCAGATTCCTCCATCTTGTTGCAAATGAACAGATTTCATTGTGTATGTGTGTGTGTGTGTGTGTGTTTACTACTGTATAGTATTCTATAGAGTACATGTCCTATAATTTCTTTATCCAGTCTACTGTTGATGGGCATTTGGGTTGGTTCCAGGTCTTAGCTATTGTGAATTGAGCTGCAATAAACATTAATGTGCAGACAGCTTTTTTGTTTGCCAATTTAATTTCCTTTGGGTAAATTCCAAGGAGTGGTATGGCTGGGTTGTATGGTAGGGTTATATTCAGGTTTCTGAGGAATCTCCAGACTGACTTCCATAGTGGCTTAACCAATTTGCATTCCCACCAACAGTGGGTTAGTGACACTTTTTCCCCACATGCTCTCCAGCATCTATTGTTGGTAGATTTCTGAATGTGAGCCATTCTAACCGGGGTGAGGTGAAACCTCATTGTGGTTTTGATTTGCATTTCCTTGATTGCTAGTGATCTTGAACATTTTTTCATGTGCCTGTTGGCCATTTGGATTTCCTCTTTTGAGAAATGTCTATTGAGGTCCTTGGCCCATCTCTTAAGTGGGTTGTTTGTTTTGATGTTGTGGAGTTTCTTGATTTCTTTGTAGATCCTGGTTATTAACCCTTTATCTGTTGCATAGTTTGCAAATATTTTTCCCATTCTGTCAGTTGCCTCTTCACTTTCCTGACTGTTTCTTTTGAAGTACAGAAACTTCTCAATTTGATGCAATCCCAAATGTTAATTTTGGCTTTCACTACCTGTGCTTCTGGGGTCTTTTCCAAGAAGTCTTTGCCAGTACCTACATCTTGCAGGGTTTCTCCAATGCTCTCTAATATTTTGATGATGTCGGGTCGTAGATTTAAGTCTTTAATCCATGTTGAGTAAATTTTTGAGTAAGGTGAAAGGTAGGGGTCTTGCTTCATGATTCTGCACGTGGAAATCCAATTTTCCCAGCACCATTTATTGAATAGACTGTCCTTACTCCAGGGATTGGTTTTGGATCCTTGTTCAAATATAAGTTGGCTGTAGATGGTTGGATTGATTTTTGGTGTTTCTATTCTGTTCCATTGGTCTATCCATCTGTTTCTGTACCAGTACCATGCTGTTTTGATAACAACTGCCCTGTAGTATGTCCTGAAATCTGGTATTGTGATGCCTCCGGCTTTTTTTGTTGTTGTTGTACAAGATTGCTTTAGCTATTCAAGGTCTCCTGTGTCTCCATATGAATTTCAGCATCATTTTTTCCAGATCTGAGAAGAATGTCTTTGGTATTTTGATTGGTATTGTATTGAATCTATAAATTGCTTTTGGGAAAATGGACATTTTGATGATGTTGATTCTTCCAATCCATGAGCATGGAAGATTTTTCCATTTTTTGTTATCCTCTTCTATTTCTTTCTTTAAGATTTTGTAATTCTCATCGTAGATATCTGTAATATCCTTGGTTAAGTTTATTCCAAGGTATTTGATTGTTTTTGTAGCTATTGTGAATGGGATTGATCTTAGAAGTTCTTCCTCAAGCTGTGGCATTGCCTACGTATACAAAGGCTGTTGACTTTTGTGCATTGATTTTATATCCTGCTACTTTGCCAAACTCTTCTATGAGTTCCAATAGTCTCTTAGTAGAGTTCTTTGGATCCCCTAAATAAAGAATCATATCATCTGCAAAGAGGGATAGTTTGAGTTCTTCCTTCCCAATTCGTATCCCTTTAATTTCTTTTTCTTGCCTAATAGCTCTGGCTAAATCTTCCAGAACTATATTGAATAGAAATGGTGAGAGTGGGCATCCCTGTCTGGTACCAGATCTCAGTGGAAATGCTTCTAACTTTTCCCCATTCAATAGGATGTTGGCCGTGGGTTTTTCATAAATTGCTTTGATTGTATTGAGGAATGTTCCTTCCATACCCAGTTTGCTTAGTGTTTTCATCATGAAATGGTGTTGTATTTTATCAAATGCTTTCTCTGCGTCTATTGAGATAATCATATGGTTTTTCTTCTGCAGTCTGTTAATGTGGTGTATCACATTGATTATTTTGCAAACATTGAACCATCCCTGCATACCAGGGATAAATCCCACTTGGTCTGGGTGGATGATCTTTCTGATGTGATGTTGCATTCTATTGGCCAGAATTTTATTGAGGATTTTTGCATCTATGTTCATCAGGGATATTTGTCTGTAATTCTCTTTCAATGATGCATCTTTTTCCGGCTTAGGAATTAAGGTGATGCTGGCTTCATAAAAAGAATTTGGGAGGATTCCCTCTTTTTAGATTGTTCTGAATAGTTTGAGATGAATTGGAGTTAGTTCTTCTTTAAATGTCTGGTAGAATTCAGCAGTGAATCCATCTGGTCCTGGGCTTTTCTTTGTTGGGAGGGCCTTTATTACTATTTCTATTTCTGTCTCAGTTATGGGTCTGTTTAGGTTTTCTTTTTTCTTTTTTCTTTTTTTTTTTTTTTTTTTGACAGGCAGAGTGGACAGTGTGAGAGAGAGACAGAGAGAAAGGTCTTCCTTTTTGCCGTTGGTTCACCCTCCAATGGCCGCCACTGCAGCCGGCGCACCGCGCTGATCCGATGGCAGGAGCCAGGAGCCAGGTGCTTTTCCTGGTCTCCCATGGGGTGCAGGGCCCAAGCACCTGGGCCATCCTCCACTGCACTCCCTGGCCATAGCAGAGAGCTGGCCTGGAAGAGGGGCAACCGGGACAGAATCCGGCGCCCTGACCGGGACTAGAACCCGGTGTGCCGGCACCGCAAGGCGGAGGATTAGCCTATTGAGCCACGGCGCCGGCTGTTTAGGTTTTCTATGTCTTCCTGGTTCAATTTAGGTAGGTTGCATGTGTCCAGGAATCTATCCATTTCTGATAGGTTTCCCTGTTTGCTGGCATACAAGTCCTTGTAGTAATTTCTGATGATTCTTTTTATTTCTGTGGTGTCTGTTGTTACGTTTCCTTTTTCATCTCTGATTTTATTGATTTAGGTCTTTTCTTTTTTTAGTTAATTGGGCCAATGGGGTGTCAATTTTGTTTATTTTTTCAAAAAAACAGCTTCTCGTTTGGCTGATTTTTTTGTAATGTTTTTCTGGATTCAATCCTGTTCATTTCTTCTCTGATTTTAATTATTTCTCTCCTCCTACTAGATTTGGGTCTGGTTTGCTGCAGTTTTTCTAGATCCTTGAGATGCATTGAAAGCTCATTTATTTTGTGCCTTTCCAATTTCTTGATGTATGCACCTATTGATATAAACTTTCCTCTTAACACTGCTTTTGCTGTAACCCATAAGTTTTGGTATGTTGTGCTGTTATCCTCATTTACTTCCAGAAAATTTTTGATTTCTTTATTTCTTTTATGACCCATTGTTCATTCAGGAGCATGTTGTTCAATCTCCATGTGTTTCCATATGCTCTAGGGATTCCTGAGTTGCTAATTTCCAACTTCATTCCGCTGTGGTCTGAGAATATGCATCGTATGATTCTAATTCTTTTGAATTTGCTGAACTTGCTTTATGGCCTAGTATGTGGTCAGTCCTAGAGAAGGTTCCATATACTGCTGAGAAGAATGTAAATGCTTTCTGTGTAGGATGAAAAGTTCTGTAGATATCTGTTAGATCCATTTGGGCTATAGTGTCATTTAAATCTACTGTCTCCTTGTTGATCTTCTGTCCTGTTGAACTGTCTGTTTCTGAGAGTGGAGTATTGAAGTCCCCCAGTACTATTGTATTGGATTCTAAGTCTCCCTTTAAGTCCCTTAACAAATCTTTTAAATAAGTTGGTGCCCTGTAATTAGGTGCATATACATTGATAATCGTTATATCTTCCTGTTGAATTGATCCCTTAATCATTATATAGTGCCCCTCTTTGTCTCTCTTAACAGTTTTTGTGTTAAAGTTTATGTTGTCCAATATTAAGATGGCTACACCCGCTCTTTTTTCATTTCTGTTGGCATGGTATATCTTTTTCCAGCCTTTCACTTTCAGTCTGTATGCATCTTTGTTGGAAAGATGTGTTTCTTGTAAGCAGCAAATAGATGGGTTTTGTTCCTTAACCCAATCAGCCAATCTGTGTCTTTTAACTGGACAGTTCAGGCCATTAACACTCAGTGTGACTATTGATAAGTAGTAACTTTGCCCTACCATTTGCCAAAGATATTTTCTAATATATGCTTTGAACTTCCTGTGATCTTTTGCTGTGAGGTTTCCTTCCTTTACCTTCTTTCATATTGATGACCATGTTTCTGTGTTTCTGTGTGTAACACATCTTTAAGCATCTGTTGCAGGACTGGATGAGTGGTGACAAATTTTCAATTTCTGTTTGCTATGAAAGGTCTTTATTTCACCTTCATTCACAAATGAGAGCTTTGCAGGATACAATATTCTGGGATGGCAGTTTTTCTCTCTTAGTATCTGGGCTATGTCTCGCCATTCCCTTCTAGCTTGTAGGGTTTCTGATGAGAAGTCTGCTGTGAGTCTAATTGGAGACCCTCTGAGAGTAATCTGACGTTTCTCTCTTGCACATTTTAGAATCTTTTCTTTATGTTTCACTGTGTTGAGTTTGATTACAACGTGTCGTGGTGAGAATCTCTTTTGGTCATGTGTACTAGGGGTTCTATGAGCTTCCTGTACTAGGATGTCTCTGTCCTTCTCCAAACCCGGGAAGTTCTCTGCAAGTATCTCACTAAAAAGGCCTTCTAATCCTTTCTCTCTCTCCATGCCTTCAGGAACTCCTAGAACCCAAATGTTGGTTTTTTAATAGTATCCTGTAGATTCCCAACAATATTTTTTAGATTTCTAATTTCCTCTTCTTTTCTTTGGTTTGACTGTATGTTTTCCTGTGCTCTGTCTTCTAAGTCCGATATTCTCTCTTCTGTTTCACTGACTCTTTTTTTAAGGCTCTCTAATGTGTTTGTCATTTGATCTATTGAGTTCTTCATTTCATTTTGATTTCTCTTCACTATCACACTTTCCTGTTCTACTAGTTTCTGTGTTTCATTTTGATTCCTCCTTAAGATTTCATTTTCTTAAAGAAGATTTTCTATCCTGTCCAGTAAGGAATTCCGTAGCTCAAGCATTTGTTTTTGAAAACTTCTAAATGTTCTTATCATAATTTTTTTGAAATCCGTATCTTGCATTTCTTCCATCTAATCATCTTCATAATCTTGGTTTGGGGTGTCTTGTTCATTTGGGGGTGTCATAATGTCTTCCTTGTTCTTGTTTCCTCAGTTTCTGCATTTGTTGCTTGGCATCATGGAGATATTCTTTGGATTCTTCTTCCCTCGCTGTGGTGTTTTTCTTGTTATACTATGACTGTATTAAGTGGACTGTCTGCTTTTGATGGAGCCTTAGAGGCTTGAGATGGGTGTGGCCTGAGAACTCTGTTTGGTTCCTCAGGGTTAAGGGTGTGCCAAAGGTGACACTCCCAGGTTAGGCGTGGTAAACCTCTCTCTCTCTCTCTTTCTTTCTTTGATTCAAAAGGGAAGTAATTCTGCACAGCTGAGTGGACTTGGAGGTAGTTAGCAGGCGAATGATATACCCACAGGAGCCAGAGATCGAAAGCTCTTTCCCAAGGACCACACAGGGAATCTGTGCTGCCCTCAGTGTGGGCTCAAATTCTCCTGCAGTCTCCCACTGGGTTGCCAAGGTTACCGAATTGTAGCGTCTCTGGAGAGTACTCATGTGAATTCTGTGAGTTCTCTCCCCCACCATCTCTTTTTTCACAGTCTCAGTTCATTAGCACCACACATTCACTAGGTCCTAATCTCCTGTTATTTTACCCCCTCCCCCAGAGTCAGGTTTTTCTGCTTGGCTGAGGGCGGGTGCAGGCCTGAGGTTGTCCTGCTTATGACGTATGTCCAAAATGGCACCTGCTCTTTGTCTTGCTTGCCTTTGAGAGGTGAGCAGAGAGAGAGAAACTCGTGTCCATATCGGTCACTTTTTTTTCCTCTCTCTTCTAGTTAGCCTGGTGAACTTTTCCCCACGGGGTTTCAAGCCTCGTTCCCTCTAGTCTCCTCTTTCCGCTTGCCCGCTGGTGTCTCGGGCTACTGAGGTTCAGCTCACCTCACGTTCCAGTGCTGGTGTGTTGATTCCGCCGCTGGTGTCCTGAACTGTGGGCTCCCATGCTCTCCACGCAGGTCCACTGTGAATCACTAGTTCCAGAAGAGTTTCCTCTGCTGTTTCTTCCCCTAATCTTCTTTGAACCTGCAGTATCTCCACTTTTATTAAACTGTCTCTTCCCGGACTATCAGTGTGCTCCCTTCCTATTCCACCATCTTCCACCCCAAAGTCAAGATTTATTGATTTATTCAGAAGTCAGAGTTATACAGAGAGAGGAAAGGCAGAGAGAGAGAGAGGTCTTCCATCTTCTGGTTCACTCCCCAATTCTCTTTTGTTTTTCTAACTTGACTTTTCCTGCAGCACCAAGGAGAAGTCAAAATTAAGTGGCATGGTGTGAGGTTAGACTTCTCAGTCATAAAATAGTACAGGTAAAATCAGCATTAGTCTTTTAGTGTTTTTCTTCCTAGACTTGAACATGCCACCTTTGAATAATATAAAACCAACTAACCAGCCAACCAAGACAAGGCAGTAATAATACTAAAACGCTAATCCAACACTAGAGAGGCCCACTTTGAATTCCACCCTTAGAGAAGCTACTGGAAAAACCAAAATGACCACAGTAGAATGTCTTTATCCACATTATGGCTCAGTAACATGATCTTAAAACAGTTGTCATATCTAGAACAAATTTGAGATAAGTTATCTGATAGATCCCAGACTCCACTAAAGAGACTTCGAAATCTAGTTAAATTCTATTTAACTAGGTTTTTTTAAAAGTCTTTATTTATATAAAGTCAGAATTTCAGAGAGGGAGGGAAGGAGGGAGGAAGGAGAGAGAAAGAGACAGAGAGAGAGAGACACTTTCATCTACTGATTCACATCCCCAGATTCCTGCAATGAATGGCCAGCACTTGAGCAAGCTGAAGCCAGGAGCCAGGAACTTCATTTAGATCTCCAACATGGGTGGCATGAGCCATCTTCCACTGCTTTTCAGGGGCCATAGCAGGGAACTGGATTGGAGATGGAGCATCTGGGACACAAACTGGCACCCATATGGGATACTGGCATCACAGGCTTACCTACTACACCACAACACTGGCCTCATTAACTAGATCCTTAATCCAATGGAAATCACAGAAGTGAAAACCTTTAGAGTTTGCATTACCTCTTTCTGAGCAGAGAATTATTTAACAGTATAAATCTGGAATTTCAGAAAATTTAACTTCTTAACCTGAAAGGGTAAACAGGAGCAGTCTCATTCATTTTAATAAAACCCAAGTGCTGAAGGAAGTACTATCAATGAACTAATTAGTTGACTTGGCAGACACCATGAAATAAATAATTTAAAACTCTGTAATACAATTAATTAAATAATAAAAATTTGATTATGCACTGTATACAGTATAGAAGCATATACCATGAACACATACGTTCATTGAAAAAAGTAATGTATGGAAGTGAAATCGACATTTTGAGATTCAATGATTGTTTATAGCCCTTGTCTTTACTGTTGAGGAAGAGTGCTTGTTTGTTCTTACTATTTGATGAATTCTTTACTTACTTTAGGGTTAATCTTACAAGTATAAAATAATCTGAAAGTAGATCATTGTAAAAATTAAGAGATGGGATAAGAGAGGAAGGAGGAGGAAGGGCAAGGGAGAGGGCAGGAGGGAGGGTAGGGTGGGAATTATCACCATATTTCTAAATCTGTATATATGAATCACATGAAGTTTCTTTACCTTGAATTTTTTTTTTGACAGGCAGAGTGGACAGTGAGAGAGAGAGACAGAGAGAAAGGTCTTCCTTTGCCATTGGTTCACCCTCCAATGGCTGCCGCAGCCAGTGTGCTGCGGCCAGTGCACCGCGCCTATCCGAAGGCAGGAGCCAGGTGCTTCTCCTGGTCTCCCACGGGGTGCAGGGCCCAAGCACTTGGGCCATCCTCCACTGCACTCCCTGGCCACAGCAGAGAGCTGACCTGGAAGAGGAGCAACCGGGACAGGATCCGGTGCCCCGACCGGGACTAGAACCTGGTGTGCCAGTACCTTGAATTTTAAAAATTTAAATGAAAAATAGTTATCAAACCAAATGAAATCAATAAGTTTAATAAGCATCACTTACAGTTTAATCAAAAAGGAACTATTCTGGGGCCAGTTTTGTGGTGCAATAGACTAAGCCTCCGCCTGGGGCATTGGCATCCCATATGGGCGCTGGTTTGAGTCCCAGCTACTCCACTTGTGATCCAGCTCTCTGCTATGGCCTGGGAAAGCAGTAGACCATGGCCCAAGTCCTTGGGCCCCTGCTCCCATGTGGGAGACCTGGAAGAAGCTCCTGGCTCCTAGCTTGGAATCAGCCCAGCTCCAGAAGTTGCTGCCGTTTGGGGAATGAATCAGTGGTGGAAGACCCTTCTCTCTGTCTCTCCCTCTATCTGTAACTCTACCTCTCATAGAAAGAAAAAAAAATTTAAAAGAAACTATTCTCCTCCATTAACTGGTCTTATGTCTGGATACTCTTGTATATCTTGGCTAGAGGACTGCATCTTCTCTGTGATGCAGCCTCACTGGGATGGTTAGGCAACTCTTAGTGTTTTTGGTCTGTAGTATTTAAGAAATATTTTCTTAGCATTTTCATCTCTCTACTTACTTTGGTTACCTGTTCTTGATTTACTTCTTTCCGTTAATGTATCTCCTGGCATATTCATAGTTCTTTTAAATTCCTGTCTTGAAGATTCCAACATCCCTGATATACCTGACTTTACTTGGGATGTTTGGTATGTCACATCAGACTGTCTTTATTTTGGCTTTTATTATACCTTGTAATTTTTTTGTTTAAATGCAGAGATGCTGTACCAGGTGCAAAGAGCTCAGGCAAACAGGACTTTAGTGGTGTGGTAGTCCAGGAACGAGAGGAAATGTTTTACAGTCCTATGATTAGGTGTTGGACCTTTGATGGGCCTATATCCATGGGTTGTGAAATTCACCAGTGATTCTCTGTTTTGTTTTTGTTTTTTGTTTTTTGTTTTTTTTTTTTCTCCCCTTAGGTGGAACAGGATGGCTAGAAGGAGCCAGAGTTAGGTATTTCCCTTCCCCTGGTAGGGGAAAGTTTGGCTCTTGGAAGATAGTTTCTCATAAGGGCAGGCCTTATTAGGAATAGAATACATTGGCATATTTCTAATTCATTACTTTTCTCCTCCCATTGTCAGTCCACAGGGAATTTTCCTCCAATCTTTATTGTGATAAGAGTTCCTTTAGGTAACTCTACAAAAGTGTGCATTCTAACCCCTATTAGAGTTCCATGGAGTTTATCAGAGTGTCCACATTTTGCCTCTAGCAATTAATCAGTTACAGTTTAGATTTCTTTGCACAACTAATGGGTACCAAGTAAGGTTTTTGCTTCACTAAATTGTGATTCTTTCTACGTACCTGTCTCTAGTTTGGGGAGTGGGCAAGGGTTTCACCTGTGACATCACTTCTCTATCAAATCTAAGTACAGTTATTAGAAATTTTTAAGTTTCCAGATTTTTATTTGTTATTTTGATGGAGTGGAAACTTCTTATATTTATACATGTATATATGTACGTATGTGTATATACTTAACTTTTAAATATATATGCACCCATTTTTGATGCATTTCCCTGATGGCTAGTGAGCCTGAACATTTTCTTCATGTGTCTGTTGGCCATTTGGTTTTCCTCTTTTGAAAAATATCTGTTTAGGTCCTTTACCCATTTCATCATGGGTTTTGTTTTGTTATTGTGGAGTTTCTTGATCTCTTCGTATATTCTGGTTATTAATCCTTTATCAGTTGCATAGTTTGCAAATACTATCTCTCATTCTGCCAGTTGCCTCTTCACTTTCCTGAGTGTTTCTTTTGTAGTACAGAAGCTTCTCAATTTTATATAATCCCAGTTGTTAGTTTTGGCTTCATTGCCTGTGCCTCTGGGGTCTTTTTCAAGAAGTCTGTGCCTATGCAAATGTCTTGCAAGGTTTCCTCAATCTTCTCTAATAATTTGAAGGTATCGGGTCGTAGATTTAGATCTTTAGTCCATGTTGAGTGGATTTTTGTGTAAGGTGTAAGGTACAGGTCTTGCTTCATGTTTCTGTATGTGGAAATTCATTTTTCCCAGAAGCATTTATTGAATGACTGTCCTTGCTTCAAGGATTGGTTTTAGCCCCTTGGTCAAATATAAGTTGGTTGTAGATGTTTGGACTGATTTCTGGTGTTTCTATTCTGTTCCATTAGTCTATCCATCTGTTTTTGTACCAGTACCAGGTTGTTTTGATTATAATGGCCTTGCAGTATGTCTTGAAATCTGGTATTGTGATGCCTCTGGCTTTGTTTTTGTTGTATAAGATTGCTTTGCCTATTTGAGGTCGCCTGTGTTTCCATATGAATTTCGCATCATTTTTTCTATATGTGAGAAGAATGTCTTTGGCATTTTGATTGGTATTTAATTGAATCTGTAAATTGCTTTTGGAAGAATGAACATTTTGATTATATTGAATCTTCCAATCCATGAACATAGAAGACTTTTCCATTTTTTGGATCTTCTTCTAATTCTTTAATATTTTGTAATTCTCATCATAGAAATCTTTGACATCCTTGGTTAAATTTATTACAATGTATTTAATTTTTTTTGTAGCTATTGTGAATGGGATTGATGTTAGAAGTTCATTCTCAGCCTTGGCATTGTGTATGCAAAGGCTATTATTTTTTGTGTATTGAGTTTATATCCTGCTATTTTACCAAGATCTTCCATGAGTTCCAACAGTCTCTTGGTGGAGTCTTTAGGATGCCTTATATATAGAAACTTGTCATCTGCAAATAGGGATAGTTTGACTTCCTTCTCCATTTGTATCCCTTTGATTTCTTTTTCTTGTCTAATGGCTCTGGCTAAAACTTCCAGGACTATATACTGAATAGCAATGGTGACAGTGGGCTTCCTTGTCTGGTACCAGATCAGTGGAAATGCTTCCAACTTTTCCACATTCAATAGGATGCTCTCCATGGGTTTGTCATAAATTGCATTGATTGTGTTGAAGGTTGTTCCTTCTAAACCCAACTTTCTTAGAGTTTTCATCATGAGAGGGTATTGTATTTTATCAAATGCTGTCTCTGCATCTATTGAGATAATCATATGGTTTTTGTTCTTCAGTTTGTTAATGTGCTATATCACATTGATTGATTTGTGAACGTTGATTAATCCCACTTGGTCCTGGTGAATGATCTTTCTGATGTGTTGTTATTTGGATTAACTAGTATTTTGTTGAGGAATTTTGCATCTATGTTCATTTGGGATATTGGCCTAGAGTTCTCTTTCTCTGTTGTTTCTTTTTTTAGTTTAGGAATTAGGATGATACTGGTTTCATAGAAGGAGTTTTGGAGGATTTCCTCCCTTTCAGTTATTTTGAATAGCTTGAGAAGTATTGTAATTAGTTCTTCTTTAAATGTCTAATAGAATTCAGCAGTGAAGCCTTCAGTCCTGAGCTTTTCTTTGTTGGCTGTGTCTTTAATACTGATTCAATCTCCATCTTGTTTATTCATCTGTTTAGGTTTTCTATGTCTTCATAACTAAATTTGGTAGATTTTTTGTGTCAAGGAATCTATCCATTTCTTCTAGGTTTTCTGATTTGTTAGTATATATATATATATATATATATATATATATCTGTGTAGTAGTTTAATGATTCTTTTTTATTTCAGTGGTATCTTTTGTGTTTCCCTTTTCATCTCTGATTCTATTTATTTGGGTCTTCTCCTTCTTTTTTTGGTTAGTTTTTTTTTTTTTTTTTTTGTCTTCAGAAAACCATCTCTTCACTCACTGATCTTTAATATCTTTGTTTCAATTTATTTATATCTTCTTTAATTATTTATTTTCTCATACTAATTTGGGGTTTGGTTTGTTGTTGTTTCTCTGGTTCCTTGAGATGCATTGGTAGCTCATTTATTTGGTGTCTTTCCAATTTCTTGATATAAGCACCAGTTGCTACAAACTCCTCTCTTACACTGCTTTGCTGTATCCTGTAGGTTTTAATGTTGTGTTTTCATCTTCATTCATTTAAAAAAAATTTTTTGGTTTGTCTCTTGATTTCTTCTATGACCCACTGTTCATTCAGGAGCATGTTGTTCAGTCTCCATATGTTTGCAAAGGTTCTAGATTCTCGTGTCCTTGCTACTCATGTGGAACACCGAGATTGAGTTCCAGGCTCCTGGATTTGGCCTGCATCTGCCCTATAGTTTCCAACTTTTGGAAAGTGAACCCTACGATAGAAGCTTTCTCCATATACATATATCTTTATCTTTCAAATAAATTTAAAAAAAAAATTGTCTAGCAAATAATCAGCTATTGCCAAACTTGCTCTTCCTGATTTTTGTCCTAGGAGATATTCTGCCTCCATTATGTGGCTTTCATTAATATGGATTACATACTGATTTTACCAAGCTTATGTCTGTGGGTTCTAAAGCCACTCTTATTTTCCCTAGGATTTAACTACATTTCCACAAATGCTTTTAAGATCAATTTGTAGTAATAATTTTCTTGTTTTATTTCCAGGTCTAAGAAGACTCCCAAGTGATTGCAAAATTAAGTACAAACATTCTGATAGTAAATTTCAATAAAATACCTACTTTGTTCTGTCCCTTTGATGTTAATTGCTTTGTCCCTCCTTTGCCTTTATATTCTGCCTGTAGTTTCTTAGATTAAACATCTCTATTTCCAGAATACTACTACAACCACTCAGAATATCTTCTGTTCCGGTTCCCTGGAAGCCCCTTGGCATGGGCTGAGACATGAAAGGATATGTCTGTTCCTCTAACAAAATAGCAAACTGTCACAGTCTACTTCCACAGTCCAAACCCAAAGATGCCTCAGAAGTAAGAGGTGAATGGGTATATAGAAGGAAAACAAAAACCAGAAGAATCTTCCAGGAAATCAGAAGGTGGCTATGATTTGGCAAAACACAGGTATTGTAATCCTGTGTAGAGAAGGTACAGGTTTCTCACATGGTGGTAAAATTAGAAAGAAATTCCATGTGGGTTTCTTTTTGGGGTGTTTATTTGCTATGCACCACATTTCCCAGACTAGATCACTGCCTTCCCCTTCAGCCCTACTCCAATCCCAAAAAGAGGGCCAAGACTCTCAGGGGATACTACTGTGATGCTGGCTTAAAATATCCAACTAAACAGTATATGCTGTCTTAAGACCCTAAGTGTTTTCACCATTTCCTTTCAAGGATTAGTTTTCACCTAAATGGTTAGACAAACACATTCTTAGAAAGAAGCAAATCCTAAGCCGGCGCCGTGGCTCAATAGGCTAATCCTCCACCTTGCGGCGCCGGCACACCGGGTTCTAGTCCCGGTCGGGGCGCCGGATTCTGTCCCGGTTGCCCCTCTTCCAGGCCAGCTCTCTGCTATGGCCAGGGAGTGCAGTGGAGGATGGCCCAGGTGCTTGGGCCCTGCACCCCATGGGAGACCAGGAAAAGCACCTGGATCCTGGCTCCTGCCATCGGATCAGCGCCGTGCGCCGGCTGCAGCGGCGGCCATTGGAGGGTGAACCAACGGCAAAAGGAAGACCTTTCTCTCTCTGTCTCTCTCTCTCACTGTCCACTCTGCCTATCTAAAAAAAAAAAAAAAAAAAAAAAAAAAAAAAAAGAAGAAGAAAGGAGCAAATCCTAAGGTAAAGTATAGAGAAATTCCTTAAAGGGCAAATCCCTCTGGTAGGAGCAACACAGAGGATCTTCAAAACTGTACCCCAAATTCAGCAGTAAAGGCACATGCTAAGGCCTAGGCTTCAATGACTGCTTTGTTCTCTATTCATCACCAACATGAGAGAGGAAAAGTTTTTTCTCAAGTGTGTAGAAAGTGATAAGCAGTTCTGTCTTGGATTGACTTCCTACACTGGCTGCTACTCCATTTTTTCCCCTTAAGGCAAAAGTCCTTTTTTAAAAAGTGGTGAAGGCATTTCATGTAGCAGTCCAGATGCTTCCTGGGACACCTGCATCCCATATCAAAGGGTACCTGGATTCCAATCTTGGCTCTGCTCCCAACTCCAGCTTTATGACAATGGGCACCCTTGGAAGAAGATGATGATGGCTCAAGAAGTTGAGTCACTGACCTGGATTGAATCCTGGGCTCCTGGCTTCACTTTATCACAGCCCTGGCTATGGCGACCATTTGGGGAGTGAACCTGTAAGCTTCACATCTCAGTCTCTGCCTCTTAAATATGTAAAATAAAAATATTTTTAAATGTGTACACTCCATGTCTGCTATTTCTCTCTTTTCCTAAACCAAGGGTTGGGAACCTCTTATACTGCCAAAGGTCAAACGGCTACTTCTTTTCTTTAATTGAGAAATATTTTACTTAAGGCACACAAACTTCATGCATTTCATATATACAAATTCAGGAACATAGTGATTCTTCACACCCCACCCTTCCAACCACTCGCATTCCCACCATTCTTCCTCCTTCCTCTACTCTACTGGGGTGAAGAGAAACCTCATTGTGGTTTTGATTTGTGTTTCCCTGGTGGCTAGTGATCCTGAGCATTTTTTCATGTCTGTTGGCCATTTGGATTTCCTCTTTTGAAAAACACCTGTTCAAGTCTTTGCCCATTTTTGAACTGTGTTGTTTGTTTTGCTATTGTTGAGTTTCTTGAGCTTTTTATAGATTCTGGATATTAATCCTCTATCAGTTGCATAGCTTGCAAATATTTTATCCCATCTGTCATTGCCTCTTCACTTTGCTGTTTCTTTTTCAGGGTAGAAGCTTCTCGATTTGATGTAATCTCATTTATCAATTTTGACCTTGATTGCCTGTGATTCTGGGGGTCTTTTCCAAGAAGTCTTTGCCTATGCCAATGTCTTACAGGGTTTCCCAAATGTTCTTGAATAATTTAGGGGTATCACGTTGTAGATTTAGGTTTTGATCTATTTTTGGTGGTTTTTGTAAAAGGTGCAAAATACGGGTCTTGTTTCATACTACTGAACATAGAGACCCAATTATCCCAGCATCATTTGTGGAAGATACTGTCCTTGCTCCAAGGATTGATTTTTAGCTCCTTTGTCACAGATTAGTTGGTTGTAGATGCATGAGTTGATTCCTGCAATTTCGATTCTGTTCCATTGGTCTACCCATCTGGGTTTTTTTTTTTTAAAGATATATTTATTTATTTGAAAGTCAGAGTTACAGAGAGGCAGAGGCAGAGAGAGAGAGAGAGTAAAAGAGAGAGAGAGAATTTAATATTTTGTAGCCTTGTAAATGGGATTGATCTTAGAAGTTCTTTCTCAGTTATGGTTTTCTCTATATCTACAAAGGCTATTGATTTTTGTGTGTTAATTTTATATCTTGACACATTACCAAACTCTTTTATGAGTTCCAATAGTCTCTTAGTGGAGTGTTTTGGATCTCCTATATATGGATTCATGTCATCTAAAATAGGAATAGTTTGACATCCTCCTTCCCAATTGGTATCTCTTTGATTTCTTTTTCTTTCCTAATGGCTTTGGATAAAACTTCAGGACTATATTTAATAGTAAATGTGAAAATGGGCATCTTTGTCCGGTTCTAGATCTTAATGAGAACACTTTCAACTTTTCCCCATTCAATAATATGCTTGTTTTGGGTTTGCCATAAATTGCCTTGATTATGTTGAGGAACATTCCCAATTTGCTTATGGTTTTTATCATGAAAGGATGTTGTATTTTTTCAAATGGTCTCTCTTCATCTATTTAGATAGTCATATGGTTTTTGTTCTGTTTGTTAATGTGATGTATCATATTGATTGATTTGTGAATGTTGAACCATACCTTCATACTGGGGATAAATCCCGCTTGATTTGGGTGAATGATCTTTCTGATGTGTTGTATTCAATTAGCTAGTATTTTGTTGAGGATTTTTGTGTCTATGCTCATCTGGGAAATTGGTCTATAGTTCTTTCTCTGTTCTATGTTTTTCTGGTTTAGGAATTAAGTAGATGCTTTCCCCATAGAAGGAATGTGAGAGGATCCCCTACCTTTCAATAGTTTTGAATAGCTTGAGAAGAAATGGAACTATTCATTTGCAGAATAAGGTTTGTGTTAGGACTATCTAGACCATTTGGGATGGAAATAGTTAACTTCACACCTAGAAAACTGAGTCCAATTAGGGGTGACCCTAAGGATGTCACAGTGGAATTTGATGGCCTAAGATTCTTCTGGCTCTAACTTTCAGTCACCTGCCTATCCAAGACATCCATGGCTGTTAATGGCATATATCATAAATTGGTAATTTTAATAAACATCTGCCAAGGGGGCCTCTTGCCTGGTCAGCTCCACCTTATCATTGTGTATGTGGGTCTTTACAGGCCTTTTCCAGGCCAGGGGTATAAAAAGACAACTTCCAGTCACCCAGGAGGCTAACCTTTTTCTCAATCCCCTGCTCACTGTCCAGGTGTACTCCTCCTACTCAACCTCTTTTTTTTTTATAATATTCTGTTTGTTTTTTAAAAGATTTATTTATTTATTTGAAAGTTAGAATTACACAGAGAGAGAAGGAGAGGCAGACAGAGAGAGGTCTTCCATCCGCTGTTTCACCCCCAAATTGGCCGCAACAGCTGGAACTGCGCCAATCCAAAGCCAGGAGCCAGGAGCTTCCTCTGTGTCTCCCGCACGGGTGCAGGGGCCAAAGTACTTGGGCCATCTTCTACTGCCCTCCCAGGCCACAGCAGAGAGCTGAATTGGAAGTGGAGCAGCCAGGACCAGAACTGGTGCCCAAATGGGATGCCGGCACAGCAGATGGTGGCTTCACCCACTATGCCACAGAACCAGCCCCAATATTCTGTTTTTAATAAAACTCTCCTGCCTCAAACAGTTGCCCTGAGAACAGATACCATGAACTGTCCACATAACTTATAAGAAGAACCCCTAACTCATAGGATTGCTAGGCAGAGGAGTATGTGGCTGTAGGAAAGCAAAAAAGGTATTGAAAAGCAGTTTACTACAAGTAACTACAACCCAAACATTATGAATGAGGCTTTAGAATCTCACCTGAGGTGAAATACAGCCTTAACATAAAATTGCAATCTTGCATAATCTTGGAAAAATTTAACAAATCTAAGCCTCTGTTTCCTCAACTGTAATTTGAGGCAAAAATTCCTTATTTTGAAAATTAAATTATATTCATCCTTGTAAAACAGCTAAGACTCACTAGAAACACTCCCTGTTTTTTCATAAAACATGTTGGCTTTAAATGGTAAGTAGCTCTGCTATTGTGCTTTAAAAACTATATTACATGAACACCTGTACATTATTTCAAAATAATTTCAAAATGAGATGAAAAGTTAATTCAGACTATTACATCATAGAAAAATAGCTCCACTGAAAGACAAGTTGATGATAGGGGGCAGCATTGCAGTGTAAAACCACTGCCTGTAACTCCAGCATCCCGTATGGGCACTGGTTCATATCCCAGCTGCTCCACTTCTGATCCAGCTCCCTGCCAATGGCCTGGAATAGTAGCAGAATATGGCCTAAGTGTTTGGACCCCTAACTCCCACATGGAAAACCAGGATGATGCTCCTGGCTCTTGACTTCGGCCTGGCCCAGCCCTGGATGTTGCCATCATCTGGGGAGTAAACCAGCAGATGGAAGGTATCTCTTTCTCTCTCTCTGTAACTCTTTCAAGTAAATAAATATTTTCTAAAAAAGTAAATGATAGAGAAGAAAATAAAACTGCAACAAAAGAAAATAAAGAAAATGAGACTACAAAAATAAAACTCATGGAAAGTACATGTATATCCATGAACACAAAGAGGAAAGTAAAGTACTTTATACTTCTGACATTAGCAATCCACTTAAAAATAATGCTCAGTGGCATAATTTTGGAAAACAGCTCTTACTGAAGACTATAAAATGGTACAATTCAGGGCCAGTGCTGTGGCACAGCAAGTTAAGCCACCAGCATCCCATATGGGTGCCAGTTCATGTTCCAGCTCCACTTCTGATCCATCTCCCTGCTAATGTGCCCGGGAAAGCAGTGGAAAATAGCCCAAGTACTTGGCCCCTGCCACTCATGTGGGAGACTCAGAGGAAGCTCCTGGCTCCTGACTCAGGCTGGCCTAGCCCTAGCTGTTTTAGGCATTTGAGGAGTGAGACAGCAGATGGAAGGTCTCTCTATCTCTGCCTCTCCCTCTCTCTCTCTGTAACTCTGCCTTTCAAATAAATAAATATTTTTAAAAGTTAAATTCATATTTCCACATATTAGCATTTACTTATAAAAAAAGAAATGAGGATAATCCAAAGTCAAACAGATAAGGAACAAAGGAAATTATGACACTAGGCAAAGTATTTGTATTACACAGACATATAAAATTATAAAGATATTGCATGACATTTTATAAACTCTGAGTACATACTAACATATCACAAAGACAACACTGCTTTTCAATAAACTATGACACATCAAGTATTGTAAGATTTGAAGTTTCAGAGTACTTGAAATATACAAAAATGTGCATGTTAGGATAGAAGAAATATGGGAAACTAACAAAATTGAAAAGTGTCAATATTTACTCAAACTTACATAAATGTTGACCATCTTCTTTGATCATCATTCTATCTTGCATACAAAAGTTTCTTCTGGAATCATTTTCCTTCTAACCCAAGAAGAATATTCAGACTTTAAAAATATTTATTAACTTATTTATCTTTAGTTGCAAGGCAGAAAGACACAGAAAGAAACATAAATTGTCCATCCTCTGTATCATTCCCTAAATGCCCACCCAAGCTGGGACTGAGGAACTAAGAGCTAGGGGTTCATTCTGGGTCTTCCACACAGGAGGTAGGGATCCAAATACTTGAGTCATCATCTGCTCCTCCCAGTTTGTGCATTAGCAGGGAGCTGGAGAAATGCAGAGCTCCCCTGTGCTAGTTCACTCTTCAAGTGACCACAATGTCCAGGATGGGCCAGGTGAAAGCCAGGAACCAAGAATCAATCCAGATCTCCCATGCAGTGGCAGGGACTCAATCTCTGGAGCCATTATCAATGCCTCCCTGGGGTCTGCATTAGCAGGAATATGGAGTCAGAAGTAGTGCTGTCAAACCTAAGCACTCTGATATGGGACACAAGCATCGTTACTACTAGAATAGATGCTCACCCCTAAAATGTATTTCAGCTAGTGTTTCAGATTTCTTAGCCCATTTTATGTTGCTATGACAAAATAACTAGGCTGAGTAACTTAAAGAATTTATCTGGCTCATGGTTCTTGTTTCTGAAAGGCCAAACAGCACAGTGCTATAGTCTGATAAAGGCTCCTCTGGCACATACCAGGATGGCACATACAAGGAGAGGGAAGGAGCTGCACACAGAGGGGCCAACCGGGTGAAGTCACGTTGCTTAATAGCAACTTGCTCTGACAAAAACTAATCCAGTCACAGGAGACTTGACACACAACTGCAAGGCAGCACTAATCCACTCACAAGGATGGAGACCCCCATGACCTAATTATCTTCCACATCCCCACCCCAAAATCTTAAAAAGATTCCAGTACCTCAATGCTGCCACAACAGGATCTAAGGCTTCCAGAACATTAGGAACAAATCATCAAAATCACAGTGCCAAGTTTTTAATTTAAAATATTTCTAGAAAAAAAAGGTACCAACATACTATCCTTTTTAAAGATTTATTTATTTATTTGATGGGTAGAGACAGAGAGATCAATCTTCAACCCACTGGTTCACTCCCCAAATGGCTGTAATGGCCAGAGCTGGCCAGGCTAACACCAAGAGACAGGAATTTCATTCAGGTCTCCCATAGGCGCAGGGATCCAAGTACCTGAGCCATATTCTGGGGCCATCTAGGTGCATCAGCGAGGCTCTGGATCAGCAGAGCAGCCAATACACAAACCAGCACTTGGATATGGGATGCCAGCATTGGAGATGGCAGCTTAGCTAGCTGCACCACAGCACCAGCTCCTAATATTTTGTTTTAATAAAGCAAAAGAGTAATTCTGAAAATTTATAAGCAATTAGAGTATAACATAAAAATATAGCTTTAATCTGCCATCCAATAATATGTAATCATCCACAATTTCCTCAACTCTAAAAACATAATGCCTACTGGGACCAAATTGTGGTGCCATGGGTTAAGCTGCCAGGGATTAAGCCACCAGTTATGATGCTGGAATCCCATATTGGAACACCAGTTAGAGTCTGCAAAGCCTCCTCATGGGTGTTCTGCCACTAATCCAAATGAAATAGAATAAAAGGAAAATTAATTTTTAAAATTACGTTTATAATTTTTTGTTCCATGATCCAAATTCACTACTCAGCAATAATGTAGTATCATTTATTCTCCCTATACCAGTCTCACTTTTTTTTTTTTTTTGACAGGCAGAGTGGACAGTGAGAGAGAGAGAGAGAGAGAGAAAGGTCTTCCTTTGCCGTTGGTTCACCCTCCAATGGCTGCCGCGGCTGGCGCGCTGTGGCTGGTGCACCGCGCTGATCCGATGGCAGGAGCCAGGTACTTCTCCTGGTCTCCCATGTGGCCACTGCACTCCCTGGCCACAGCAGAGAGCTGGCCTGGAAGAGGGGCAACCGGGACAGAATGCGGCGCCCCAACAGGGACTAGAACCAGGTGTGCAGACGCCACAAGGCGGAGGATTAGCCTAGTGAATCGCGGCGCCGGCCAAGTCGCACTTTTATATCCTAGTTTATATACTAATCCTTGAAATAATATCTTGAAACTTTACAACTGATTTTTCCCATTCTGTTATTTTTTTAATCTAGTGAAACTGAAGTTTTAAAAATTTTTATTAGTATAAAGAGAACAGATTTCTTGGATTACAGAGGTACAGTTCCAAGAAGACAACCTCACTTCCCTTACTCCCCTGTTCCATCCACCCAACCTGCTCCCTCACTCCTCTCTCTTCATCAGTTTTTGCAAAGACATGACTTTATTCCACTCTATATTCACGGGCTTAATTCAACGCTAATCATAATATTCAACAAGTAAAAAGTAGGAAGATCACAGTTCCACAATATAAACTAGGGCTAAGAATGACAATCATATCCTAAAATGTCTATTTAATTTCTTTATCTTTTTTGAATTCTGTGTTAACTATCACATATCAAAGAAAACATATGATATTTGCTTTTTTGAGACTGACTTATTTCACTAAGTATAATGGTTTCCAGTTGCATCCATTTTGTTGCAAAAGACAAGATTTAATCATTTTTATTGCTTAGTAGTATTCCATAGTGTATATATACCATAATTTCTTTGTCTAGTCATCATTTGATGGACATCTGGGTTGATTACATATGTTAGCTATTGTGAATTGAACTGCTATAAATATGGGGGTACAAATAACACTTTCATATTCTGATTTCGTTTTGTTTGGGTAAATTCCCAAGAGTGGGATCTATTTTCAGATTTCTGATGAATCTCCATACTTTCTTTAACAATGGTTGTACTAGTTTGCATTCCCACCAACAGTGGACTAGAGTACCTTTCCCCCCACATCCTCACCAGCATTTGTTGTTTACTGATTTCTGTATGAAAGCCATTCTAACTGGAGTGGGGTGAAACCACATTGTGGTTTTGATTTGCATTTCCCTGACAGCTAGTGATACTGAGTATTTTTTCATGTATCTGTTGGCCACTTAAATTTCCTCTTTGGGAAAATACCTGTCCAAGTCATTTGTCCATTTTTTAATTGGGTTGTTTGTTTTGTTGCTGTTGAGTTTCTTGAACTCTTTATAGATTATGGATATTAGCCTCTTATCACTTGCATAGTTTGCAAATATTTTCTCCTACTCTGTCAGTTGCCTCTTCACTTTGCTGAGTGTTTCTTTTGCAGTGAAGAAGCTTCTCACCTTGATGTAACCCCATTTACCAATTTTGGTTTTGATTGCCTGTGCTTCTGGGATCTTGTCTAAGGACTGTTTTCCTGTGGCAATGTCTTACAGGGTTTCCCCAACGTCCTCTAATAACTTGATGGTATTGGGTTGTAGATTTAGTTTTTTGACCCATTTTAAGTGGATTTTTTCGGTAAGACATAATGTAGGGGTCTTACTTCATACTTCTGCATATGGAAATCCAGTTTTCCCAGCATCATTTGTTGAAGAGACTGTCCTTGTTCCAGGGATTGATTTTATCTCCTTTGTCAAAGTTGGTTGTAGATGGATGGAGTTTCTATTCTGTTCTATTTGTCTACCCATGTTCTTTTGGTTTTTTTTTGTTTGTTTGTTTGTTTTACCAATACCAGGCTGTTTTGATTACAACTTCCCTGTAGTATATCTTGAAATCTGGAATTGTGATGCCTCCAGCTTTGTTTTTGTTGGATAAAATTGCTTTAGCTATTCAGGGTCTCCTCTGTTGCCATATGAATTTCAGCATCTTTTTTTCTAGATCAGAGAATATCCTTGGTATATTGATTTGGATCACATTGAATCTGTACATTGCTTTCAGTTGTATGGACATTTAGATGATATTGGTTCTTCCAATCCATGAACATGGAAGACTTTTCTATTTTTTATGTCTTCTTCTTTCTTTAATGTTTTATAATTGTCATCATAGATATTATTGATTAATGGCTCTGGCTAAACTTCCAGGACTATATTGAATAGTAATGATGAGAGTGGGCATTCTTGTCTGGTTCTAGATCTTAGTGGAAATTCTTCCAACTTTTCCCCATTCAGCATGATTCTGGCCATGGGTTTGTTAAATTGCCTTGACTGTGTTGAGGAATGTTCCTACCAAATGCTGAACCATCCCTGTATATCAGGGATAAATCCCACTTGATTCGAGTGAATGATCATTCTGATGTATTGTTGGATTTAATTGGCTAGAATTTTGCTGAGGATTTTTGCATCCATGTCATCAGGGAAATTGGTCTACAGATCCTTTTCTCTGTTGTTTTGTTTTCTGGTTTAGGAATTAATGTTATGCTGGCTTCATAATGGAATTTGGGAGGTTATATTATTTTCTGTATTTTTTAAAGATTTGTTCACTTATTTGAGAGTCAAAGCCACAGAAAGAGGAGAGATCTTCCATCCACCAGTTCATTCTCCAAATGACTATAAGTGTTGGGACTGTATAGGGCTAAAGTCAAGAGCCAGCTACTTCTCAGGTCTCCAAGATGGGTGGCAAGGGCCCAGCTTCCTGGGCCATCTTCCACTGCTTTCCCAGGTGCATTAGCAAAGAACTAGACCAGAACTGGAACAGCCAGGACTTGATCTGGTGTTCATATGGATGCCAGCATTGCAGATGTCAGCTTAACCCTTTTCGTCCTAAGGTTGGCCCCTATTTTCTGTATTTTTTACATTAAAAAATAAGAATCATTCATCCAAAAAAACCACCCTATACTTTAACTGCTCCAGTCTCCTAAATCCTTTCATGACCTCCAGAATTACAGAAGCTTCTCAAATAACTCCTTGTTTCTCTTAGAAAGCAGCCAGCTCTGGGGGATCTGTGTTGCGGCACAACAGATTAAGCCATCACTTGTAATGCAGGCATCCCCTATTGGAACACTAGTTTGAGTTCCAGCTGCTTGATCTCTGACCCAGTTCTCTGCTAATGTGCCTGGGAAAGCACTGGAAGATGTTTTCAGGTATTTGGGTCTGTGTCATCCATGTGGGAGACATGGATGGAGTTCTGGGTTCCTTGCTTTGGCCCAGAGGCTCTTGCAGCCATATAGGGAATGAACTAGCAGAAAGAAGATCTTTCTCTGTATTTTCCTCTCTGTTGCTCTGCCTTTCAAATAAATACAATAAATATTTTTTAAAAAGGCATCAATCTATGGAACTTCAAAGCTGTCTTAAGTCAAGATTGTCAACAAAACAAGTTGGGTCCAGCACTGTGGCAGAACGGGTAAAGCTGCCACCTGCAGTTCCGGCATCCCATATAGGTGCCGGTTCAAGTCCCAGCTACTCCACTTCTGATCCAGCTCTCTGCTATGGCCTGGGAAAGCAGTAGAAGATGGCCCAAGTCCTTGGGCCCCTGCACCCATGTGGGAGACCTGGAAGAAGCTCCTGGCTCCTGGCTTTGGGTAGGCGCAGTTCCAGCTATTGCAGCCAATTGGGGAGTGAACCAACAGATGGAAGATCTCTCTCTCTCTCTCTCTCTCTCTAACTCTTTCAAGTAAATAAATAAATTATATATATATATATATATATATATATAAAACAAAACAAGTAACCAGGCAGTGCTAAGATTGTGATCTTCATCCCAATATTACCTTCCAAGTTACCACATGTCTAGGAACAGTCCATGGACAGCTGAAGAATTGAAACACACTTATTTCATTATAGGCATAAAATATTTATGCAAAACCACAGAAAAGAGAAGAGCAATGGTTACTTTTGATACACTGGATCTTGAATTCTAACACCTAGATTTCAAGCTCATTTTAGCAGGGCTAAGTCTTCTATTTCTTATAAGTATTCCCATTGTCTGTTC
Organism: Oryctolagus cuniculus; assembly: GCF_964237555.1. Taxonomy (NCBI): domain Eukaryota; kingdom Metazoa; phylum Chordata; class Mammalia; order Lagomorpha; family Leporidae; genus Oryctolagus; species Oryctolagus cuniculus. The sequence goes on along the minus strand of NC_091442.1, from coordinate 53,702,952 downwards.
TTTCCTACCCCTCCCAGCCCCTTTCACCTTTCTACTCTCACAATATATGGAATATTCAGCATGTATGGTAAAGTCCCTTTAAATAACACTTGAGTCAGGGGTAAATGTCACAATGGGTATAATGTGACATCACCAGGATTTGGAGGCAGTGGTTAGAAACCAGTTAGTATCAGTGTAAGCCACAATCTCTGGGAGCATAAAAGCCCATTTCTTAGCTTCCTATTAGGTATCTTTATTAGTATTTGCCTAGATTATCTGGAAAAGTAGAAATAAGAGAAAATCACCCCAGTTCTCAATATTTTTTATCAAAATGAAAAATGAAAAAGATAGTGAATCTGAATTAGAAAAAAAGGTTGAAAATTCCCCCATCATGAGAAGAAACCCCCAAAATGAATCAGATCCTCCAACGATCACTACGATTGAAATCCCACATGCAGTACAAGAAATCCTCGCTAGGATTGAGCAAGCACAGCTCCTTCGAGCCAGAGAGGTAGGTACATCACCAGAAGTTTAAGTAAAACTTGTTAAATTTAATTGTATTTCTTTGAGTCCGAGAGACAAAAAAAGAGTATCAGAATGACAGAGATTTCCTGTCTGCTAGTTCACTCCCCCAAATGCTTACAACAGCAAGAGCTGGACCAGGCTAAAGCCAGGAGCCAGAAACCCAATCTGGGTATTACATGTGAGTAACAGGAAACCAACTACCTGACCCATCACTTGCTGCCTCCCAGAGTGAACTACAGCAGGAAGCTGGAATTGGGAGGGGGCCAGGACTCAAACCCCAGCACAACAATATGGTATTCCAGTGACCTGACAGTCTTAACCTCCAGGCCAAATGCCCACCCCACACCTTTTTTTAACTTTCCATGACTGGGTACATCTTTTTGGAGATCACTTTATTTTCAAGATATTTCACTGTGTTTGATGTAACTGACTTGAAATGATAATGTCACTTGACTCTGATTCTGTGGTTAACAAGGCTACAATTGGATATTAATCTCTTATCAGAATTAACCATTTGAGAGATATATGCTGTGGGGTCAAAGATGTGAGGCAGAAGTTTAAGATGCCGCTTGCGATGCCAGAATTCCATATGGCAACTGCTCTGCTTCCCATTCAACTACTTAATAGACCTGAGAAAGCAATGGATTATGGCCCAAGTACTTGGGCCCTGCCATACATGTGGGAGACCAATTGGAATTTCTTACTCCTGGCTTTGGTCTAACCTAGATGTGGCATTGTGACAACTTGGGGAGTGAATCAGCAGATGGAACATATCTATCTATCTATTTTCCTATCTATCTACCTTTCAAATAAATAAATATTTTTTAAATGTCTGAGTAAAAACTTTTTCTGACTTGTGTGAATTAGGACCACCATTATAAACTTGAATTAAAAGAATAGGAACACATCCTTGTTTGTTCTTGATTTTAGGAGAAATCACTTGGTTTTCTGCCATTAGATAATCATGACAGTAGTTGTACATTTTTTTAATGGTGCTTTTCAACTGCTTGGGGAATTTCTCTTCTTGTCCTAGTTAGCTAAGACTTTTATCTGAAATATATAATGGGTTTTATTAAAGGCTTTTACTACATTTCAGCAATAATTATGCAATTGTGCTCTTTTCTTGTTGAATCTGTTAATATAGTGAGTTACACTGATTTGGGGATGTTTAACAAACTGTGGAGTGGGAGTTGAGGAAGGATCAGCCCATTCAAAGGCAGATATTGGAATTCTGGGTGCAATGATATGCAGAAAAATGCATCTTTTAGGGGCAGGACTGTGAACCAGGGGGTTCCTTCTGGTATCTGAGCTAAGATAGTATAGGCATTTGGCACAATAGGGTGAAGTAGAACAACTGCCTCATTAATGGCCCTGAAATATTGAACCAGCCTGTATTCCCATATTTGGTTTCAAACAGGCAAAATGGTGCTATTACAAGGAGACTGACATGCAGCCAGGGCTCCATGATTGAGAAATTTATAAATTAAGGGTTGGAGACCCCTTCCCCCTTAACTTCTGGCTTTAATGGATACTGGCATCATTAAGGGAATGTTGTCTCTAAGGTGATAATTATGAGCACAGCATGTGTGGCTCATCCAGGTATCCCCTAATTACAAACTTCAGGGTCTACTCTATCTTTGATTTCAGCAGGAAGATCATCCAAGAGGGGACTTGTCTCAGTACTCATTAGTATCACTAAAAGACTTAGAGTTGGTGGCAATTAACCTGAGAGAAGTATCCAGGAATGATAGCAAATCCTTGTCAAGTAGCAGTTGGCCACTCAGGCACCACCAAAAACTGGTGAGAGAAAAGAACATCTTACAGCAGTGAACCAAATAGGAAAAGTAAATATCTGAGACTGAGGCCTGGCCATCAGCTCCTGTGATGACACAGCTCTGAGGACAATGGTTCCAAGTGGGAATTCAGTAGTAAGTGGCTCCCTCTTTAGTAGGAAATCAACACTCTGACGAGAGACACAGAAAGTCACCTTGGGCTCTAGGCATGAGATGTTCATACAGGTTGTGGGTGCCACATGAGTTCTGGGGCCCTATCAGTCTGCAGACAAGGACACAAAGGGACTTAGGAGACCTCCCTCCCTTTGGAGCTGAAGACAATCTTGTTTTCAACAACCTTCTCTTTAACATTGAGGGAGATGGCTGGGTAGACTTTTCAGGTAGACATTCCTTGAACCAATGTTTCAGCTTCCCACACCTAAAGCATTTTCTCTTAGCTTGTCTTCCATAATAGAAGGCCCTCTGGGTTGACTATGAGATTGCCAGGCACTGGTTATAGGAACTGCTATTCCATGAGCCTGCAGTCTGGGTTGCCTCGCACTTTGGAGTGTCCTTTCCACTTAATCTCTTTCTCTGTTATTAAACACCTGCAACATCAAACATATAGTTCGTGGGCGTCTGAGCTCCCATGTCCAGTTTCTGAAGCTTCCCAATCACTAAGTAGGCACCCTTAGGGGTGAGTCCACAGGGATGGGTCTAGAATCACCCAGAGCTGAAAGTCTCTTCTTAACCTAGGAAGAGAAGAACAAAGTATGGCTCTGCCTGGGCCCCATTATGCTCAAGTGTTCAGCTTGAACATTGGCATTAGTTGTGATCTGGCATCCCAATATCTCCTCTTGCCCCACAACTTGAGGGCTTCCCAAAGATCCACATCCCAGCCCTTTCCAGGACTCCCTGCAAGTTTGATCCAAACCTGAGTTCTCCTCCCAGATTTCAGATGCACTGCCCAGTGTGCCAATCAATTGGAGAGACTTTATCTCTGCACCCAGGAATCTTGGTCTCTAGGTTGTACCTCATCAGCACTTGACCTAGGGCTCCTTGTCCTAGGGGGTTCTAAACTGCATCCAGGAATCCTTAGACTCTGGAACTTCACCATGTATGTGTTCCAGCTCAAACCCTAGGGCAATAACCTAGCTGAAGCTAAAACCCACATCTGAGGTCCAACTCAAACTGCAAAGATAACCCCACAAGCAGGGATGATGAGCTTGGTCATAAGAGATACCAAGCCCCAGCTAACTACTAGCAATCCCACCCATAAGCCAGAACTTGGAACCAGGTGCCCAGACCTGCCTACCGGTTTGCAGCTGTTGCACCTATTCCCAGGCAGAGCACCCCACATTGACTGCCCATAGAGCCAACTTTCCACAGGGCCAGCAGCATTGTTCTATGTGTCTGAGGGGCAGGTGCAGTGACTGCAGATTCCACCAGAACTAAAATCAAGGACTTGATCCTGCCTCCATGAGAAATTGAATCTGGAAGTCTTTTTTAAACTTCTGATACTTGGGAACTACCCCTATAGCCTTAGAGGCCAGAGCCAAGAACTAAATCCATCATCTCTGGGTGCCTGTTCTTGCAACTGTTGCCTTTCCCCGCCTCTCCTGGCTCCCAGGCACTGTTCCTCCCTCCCTGGGAGGCAAGCAGGGAACAGCAACAAAGGAAAAGAAGGAGTTGGAGGTTCAGTACATGGGGGCTCAGCCGTGGCAGCTCTGCTCCAGAAGCAAGAGCAGGGCTTCCCTTGGGGACCCTGGCAGAAGATGGCATCTCTTGCAGCATGAGCTAGCTCCAGGAGCATGATGAGGCCTGCTGACTGTCACCCATGTGCCCTGGGCAGATGGCTACATCACACCCATGTGCTTCCCTCATTTGTTAGGAGGATCTAGGAACTAGCCAAATTCCTGTATTTCCTGCTACTTGCACATGGGCTATTTCTCCTGGGACTTATGTGTTTCATGGGGCTTCCAGTCTAGTAATAGCTGGCTTCCAGCTGCTAAGACTGAACAAATAAGTCCCCCAGTTTAAGATTTCAAGCACATGCCCAGGTGATATGAGCCTAAGACAAAATAGCACCTTTTAAATGTTTGGATTTGTTTGAGTAGTATTGCCATCTTAACACTCTGTGACATCTTACAATTCATGAATAATGGGATGTCTTTCCATTTACTTGTTTCTCCTTTAATTTCTCTTGTTAATATTCTGTAGTAAATACTAAAAGTACATAAATCATCCATCTCCTTGCTTAAGTTTATTAACTTAAGAATAAATATTCATATTTTATTCTATATTAAAAGAATTTTTAAAATTTCCTTTTCAGATTGATTGGTTTTAATGCACAGCAAAGTACTGGTTTTTGTGGGTGGATGTTGAATCCTACAAACTGTTAAATTCATTAGTTTTAGCAGTTCATGTGCATGTAGGTATGTTATTTTCAGGAGTATTTTATATATAAGATGATGTCACCTGTGAAAAGATAATTTTACCCCTTCCCAATTTTGATGCTTTCTATTTCTTTTTATTGCCCAAATTCTTTTCTTAAGATTTATGTATTTATTTGAAAGTCAGAGTTACACAGGGAGAGGAGAGGCAGAGAGAGAGAGAGAGAGAGAGAGAGAGAGAGAGAACCTCTGGTTCACTCCCCAATTGGCTCAATGGCCAGAGCTACACCAATCCGAAGCCAGGAGCCAGGAGCTAGGAGCTTCGTCCAGGTCTCCCACATGGGTTCAGGGGCCCAAGGTCTTGGGCCATCTTCTAGTGCTTTTCCAGGCCACAGCAAAGAGCTGGATTGGAAATGAAGCAGCTAGGACTCAAACTGGTACCCATGTGGGATGTGGGCACTGCAGGCAGCGGCTTGATCCGCTACACCACAGCCCCAGCTCCTTATTGCCTGACTTCCATGTTCAGGACTTCAAAGTGATTTAAAGTAATAGTTTTCAGTATTTCACCTAAAGTATAACATTACTGTGGGCTTTTCATATTAAGGAACTTCCTTTCTCTTATTAGTTTTTTTTTTTTCTGTTTGTGAGTTTTTTATTTTTACCACAAGAGAAGGTTGAATTTTGTCAAATGCTTTTTCTGCATTATTTGAGGTCATGCATGCTTTTTTCAGTCATTCTGCTAATTTTGTGTATTACATAGATTGACTTACAAATGTTGAATTATCTTTGCATTCCAAGAATAAGTTCAGGAAACATAATCCTCTTAACATTCTGTTGAATTCTGTTTGCTAGTATTTTATTGAGGTTTTTGCATCAATATTCGTCTGTTTATTGTTTTGTAGTTTTCTTGTAGTTCCTTGGTCTGACTTTGGTATTGGGGAATGTAGGCCTCAGAAACTTGAGTTGGCAAGTGTTTCTTCCTCTTCCATTTTCTGGGGAATTCATGAGGAACTGATATGTGTTAATCTGGGATGC